>NC_084987.1:16652419-16754919 GCF_963691925.1 Scomber scombrus
TGTGTGTGTGTGTGTGTGTGTGTGTGTGTGTGTGTGTGTGTGTGTGTGTGTGTGTCTGCGCGTGTGGGTGTGTGTGTGTGTGTTTGTTTGTTTGTTTGACACAGTGAGAAGTGGAAGCTCTGGCAGACGACAGCACACACCATCTGCTGCTGCGCACTTCATACAGTAGTTTTATGCGAGCACAAATCACACACATAAACATACCTGAGAAAAATATATAGTTTAGTCTAAAAGCATCTGTAACAACACATTCTTACTTCCTCTTTGTTCTTCACTCCTTTCTTCTTACTGTCCCTCCTCCCTTCATATCCTGAACACCCAGACAAATGAACACCATCATTTTAAGTGTAGATGGAGGTGGAAGCTAATGGCTGTTCAGAAAGACGATTTAGACTCAGAACAGACATTAGGAAAGATATTAGAACTGGCGAGACACCATATGGGACAATTACCAAGGCACCACTAAGTACAAAAATACCTGGCAACTGTACACATCAGAGGGGACATGTACACACATACACAACTCATTGTCAACACATGGAAGTCAATCCAAAAGACCTATTTATTCAAAATGAAGTAAGTGATCAGGGAACATGCAATGTAGATGTCACCATTTTATTTACTGGTAAGGACAAAGAATGCAAACATTGGTTGAGAGGCATTATATCATTCCAGACATTCACACATGTTATTGATTGTGTCATGTTATTGTATGCACAATAGACATCTTGACAGGTTAAAAGGGTCTGAAAAGACACGAAAGGGCCATCCTTCATAACTGCTGCAAGATTTCCCATCTCTCCTTGAATGAATCCGAAAACTTCTTCACCCCACGCCAACTGGAGCTCTAGTTGTCATGGCAACAGATCGGGTAGTGGTAGTGACATCCTTGGGCAAACTCTCGATGTGATCCCCTTCTGCTGTGGTCTATTCAAGCAGCCCATTAATGGTCACCTGGCAGGTGCTGTCCATTTTGGGACATCATTAAAAAGAACTGTCATCTTCACTTTATCTGTCAGCGATACAGAGCTACACTTTCTATTTGTCTTACCTTAACAATTTATTCCAATCAGTCTTTTTCTCCCTCTCTTTCCCTCTCTGTCTGTTATAAATATGGAAATCTATGCATACTCATGCAGCCTCTGTGAATTGTTTTTGTCTCAGTTAATCTCATCCAACACACACAGCTGTCTACTCTCTGAGCTTGTGTTGTAGTCTCACTGAACAGGAAGCAGTAGAGGTCAGAGGTCAGGTGTCACGTGCTGCTGCCTAAGCTGCTCAGGATGACAACATGACGTCACGGGATCACACACACATAAAACACACAAGCCTTGATTAGACGTGAGCTGCACGTGAGGATTTTGGCTGTAGTCAGCTTAGTGGCATTTGACACACTGCCAACACATATACATGTAAAGAAAACACACACATGTGCGCACACAAGCACTCCTGCCTTACAAAGACCCATCTGTGGAAAAACATAATTAATTTAGCTTTTTACCTGTTGATTGCTAATCATTCCCTCTCCAAACAAATCTGAAAGGACAAATTAGTCACCCGTGCAGCCAAGCTTTCCTTCTACGCAGCAGCTTTTATGTTCAAACAAGTCCTCTGGTCTCTTTCCTTGAGATGTTTTTGACTCATATGGTAATACGGCAAAGCGAAAAACAGGTTTATGGCTTTCCTGCCATTCAAACACAGAGGGGGCCTTTCCATAACGAATGATAAAAGCATTAATTAATATTCATGCTCTCTCACGTCGGAGAGGCACAAACCTGACTGCAATCCAAAAATAGTTTGACTGCAACTTCTATCTCGTTCTCTCTCTCAGACATGCCCAGGCATTTCCTTCCCTTTCAAGTAATGAACACTTATGTAATGCTTCTCTTGATATAAGGTCAGACACTCAAGCCTAATACTGTAAGATGCATTATTGTGTGTGAAAGTGAGAAGGAGCATGCATGCTTAGCAACCCAATTTTGCATGTAATGTAGCTCAATATTCTCCGTAAACTGAGGACAACGTGGTATAAAAACCCCAGAGGGCTCAAGTTTCTGAGAGGCTGGAACCAAAGGTCACAGCATGATCAATGCTCCAACAATACTTCAGTCACAATTTCAAGAACATGTTAATTGAAAATAAGTAAATGATTGTAGATTTTAAAGTGTATACAAGTCCAAAGATTGTATAATTTCATGGAATAGTCTTTAGGAGAGGATGACTTATCAAGGAAACTATCTGTACTGCCTATTTCTCAACTACCCCACAGCCACCTTGTTCTAAACTGGTCTCAGTGAGTGACTTATTATGTAAGGGCCAACATTAGTCAGATGCTACACATGCTAAGATGGTAACAAACAAGAATAGGTGCATGATAGATACCCTAACTAGTTTTGTGTTTAAAAAGAGAAAAAGAAAATAAAAAGAGAAAGAGACAATTTATTTGTGTGGATGGTTGACAGCAAGAACTGATAGTAGCAGCACAATACTTTTGTATTGATGTATTATACTAAAAATGTTTCCAGCACTTACATATAGAAGTCTATACTTTTGTATCAGTATCTGTATGCATCAAAAAATACCCTAACCCTAACCTTTTCAGTATCAGCCTCTTTGCTTGTGGCTCTAAATGTGTGTGTCTGTGCTCGTTTTTAAAATACATTTTTTTTAAAGTATAAAGAATGACACATGAAACTGACCTCTAAGCAACAATTCAGACATTTAACAACTTGTTCAAACTAATTTTCTCTGTCTTCCACTTAGTGTTAAAGACAGTAGTCTGGGACTCCCTCCAGTGTCTGCAGTGCTTCACAGCATTTCAGTATAGACTTGCATCCATTGGCCCTGCTGGTGCCACAGTAACAGGGGTTGTGAGGTCATTGTGGCCGTAAGCAGAAAGAGTGCTATTTGCAGCGACTGTATGGCCATGTGGTCTGTGTCAATGAGGAAAGACCTGGTATATTTTCTACATGAACAAAAACAAGCTGGCTTCTGATTTGAACCCCTCTAGTGTGCATGAGCTCAGGAAATTAATGGATAATATTTTCATTTCTATTGCCAACCGTAAAAATATAATGGGCTATACTGATGCTGGGCCACAATGTCTATTTGAATCACACAACATGTGATGAGCATCCAAACACTTGAGAGGACTACTGACAAGAAGCATATTCATCCAATTGATGAAGGGTGAAAAAAATATATATTTTGACAAATCTGACAAATGAATCACTGGTAAAAAAAAAAAAAAAAAAAAAAAAAAAAAAGAAACAGTTAGCCAGCAGTTTCAGATGTGATCAGTACTGACATGGTTCCGTGTAAAACTTTCAGTCTCAATCTGGAAAACTAACAGTGACAAGCCTTTTAATGTATGAAAGGACCATTATGAGCTCATGTACATGCAACTTAAACAGTGAAAGACTCTCTCACTGTCATCATTCTTTTCATTTCAAAACACTCACAGAAGTGTTAGTATCACCCTACAGCTCTTGTGTCTTCCCCTTCCTCTCCTGGAGGCTTCTCTCCTCTCTTTTTCATATCTACTAGAAGATAACCTAAAGTACTCCTGATAGCAGCTGCTGCTGCTCCGCACGGTCACACCAGGACAACAGACCTCATCCCAAAACAGAAACAATGTAAAATTGAGTAACTCTCTGTGATGCTGGTGTGGGATTAGAACATTTTGTCCCAAGCATCCCTTTACCCCCCACCCCTTCTCTTCTCTGTCTCTTTTTTTGGCACCCTCTCTCTCTCTCTCTCTCTCTCTCTCTCTCTCTCTCTCTCTCTCTCTCTCTCTCTCTCTCTCTCTCTCTCTCTCTCTCTCTCTCTCTCTCTCTCTCTCTCTCTCTCTCTCTCTCTTTTTTTGCTCTCACTCTCATGTCTGTCTGGATTTTTCTATTTTTGAACTCTATCATTCTAATTTATGAAGAAACATTTTGTATTATTGAAACTAAAGCAGATTTTTGCCTGTCTTTTGGTCTCACAAAGTGTTTATCTTTGCACATGCAGGCAACACACACAGACACAGACAGTCCTGTATTTGCATTATCTCTGACTTTCTGTCTAAATTCAAACTAACAGTCAAGGAAAGTGTGTATGTGCATAATGTATACATGGGTGAATGTATCAGCGAGTGTGTGTATGAAATGAATCAAAACCAGGCTGGCGGTCCATCTGCACATATTGGCAGCACATGTACATTTCACAAACTGTAAGCCTCAGGCATATGGGATAAAGTACATTCAATGCATCACTTCATTCAATGCATACAGGTTACTCTGTACTTACGTGTGAGAGTATGTGTGTCTGCACATGCATGCATGTGTCCTGGTGAATGATGGTGGGTAGCGTGACACCACAAGCTGGTGGCTCGTTTTTTTAAACAGCACCTAAATTTGGTTTGAATGTGTTGTTTATGTACTCAGGCTGGTGGTGACTGAAACAGAGTGTTTTATAAGAATGCTAATTTTCTGGTAGCAGTTTAGTAATTTTGTTTTAGATTTTAGAACTAAAATTGGGATAATTCTGCCTTGATTCCTTTCCTACCTGTCACTGCTTTGAATTTCTCCATATAGGCATTCTGTATCTGTGTTTGGCTACATGCACATGTCGTGGTGTGCACAATTACATGTTTAATTTTCAAGTGGTGCACTAGCCCCTCTATCTATATTTGATGATTAGAGAGTATAGGTTTGTTCGGTGCATCATACAACACTGTAAACTAACAGAGAAAATTGCTACTTCTCCTTAATAACATGGTTATTATTCACGCTAAAGAGGGCGCATAAAGATAAGTGAATCTCCTGCATGGTTGTAATGCAGCTGATTCCTTGTATTTCCCCTTCATGAAACAGCCTTTGATCCACTCCAATTATATTTTGCAATGTAAGGGTCTCAAACCTTAAAAACACAATAGATAGCCAGACTGTGATCTACCTGTCTATCTATTTAACTATGTATCAATCTATCTAGATGTAGTACAGTAGGTATAGATACAAGAGAGGGATGTGAGAGGTAACAGTGTCCTAGTTTCCCCCTACATTGAGCAGATGCTATTTTTAGAAAGCAGAAAGATAAGAGGGTAAAAGAATCCCCCAGAGTTGACGGCAGCAGTTTTATGTTCTGGACAATTTACACCCTCCTTATGGTACAATGACCTTTGCCTTCATCGTTCAGTCATCCCACCCCCCATATCCTCTGATCATTCATGTCCTTTCACTGTCCTCCTCTCCTTTCTCCTGCCTCCTTACTTATCTTGATTCCATTCCCTTCCCCCTCCTGCACTTTTATCTGTTCTCTGCTTTCTCACAGTTTTTTCTCTCGTTAACTGACTTAAATAGTAAAGAAGTGAGTGCTGCATTTTTAATTTGTTAACTTGTCACGCAAGTACAAAAGTGTGTTTTTCTGTACGCTTGTATGTAACCACACATTGTGTAATAACAAAGACTGTCATGTGTCTTTTGTCTGAACATTAAATGTCATCTACAGCAGATGTCATACGTGAGTTTATATTCCACATTTTATCTTGGTAAAGTATGACTTTCTGGCCATCTCTCCACCCAAACCACCATCCCTCACCTCTCTTTCTCTTCCTCACTCTATATCCCTTCCCATTTATTTTTCCAATCCAACACAGGGACTAGCTGTGCCCTGGAGAGCTGCTATTGACACTATGTACATATGTGTGTGCAGTACTTGCATCCAGTACATTGGGCACATCAAGACCATCTGGCGGCTTGTGGAGGCATTTATAGGGCAAGTGACACTTTAGATATATAAATAGTGATTTTAGTGCATCACTATTATATATTGCAAGATAGTATTGCTATTTATTTTTTTAATATTCCTTAAACAAATTAAACTGCACTGACAAGCACAATTTCTGCACTTAAAACATATAATGTTGTCTTGTCAGCCAGTTTACTAGTATTTCACGTAGTGCAATATTGATGTACAGTAAAACAAGAAAATGCTGTCCATTAATTAAATCTCTTTCAGTGTATGAGAGTCTCAAGTGTATGAGAAATATCACAGAGCTAAGTAAGCTCACGCAAATCATCACCATTTGTTAAGTGTTGTGCTGCCACTCAGTGGACAACTTAACTTATTGCAAGATTAGAAGTATATAACCTTACACACTATTATATTGTTAGCACATACATGCATTTATCAAT
Source organism: Scomber scombrus (assembly GCF_963691925.1). Lineage (NCBI taxonomy): Eukaryota > Metazoa > Chordata > Actinopteri > Scombriformes > Scombridae > Scomber > Scomber scombrus. The sequence continues at coordinate 16,658,593 of NC_084987.1, forward strand.
GTATTCAACGGCTGCAGAAAAACTGAAAATGAATGACAAAACTTAATTGTAATAAAAATGTAATAAAAAACTTCATAGGATATGTTTTAATTATTGACCAATACTGTTGCTAAAAATAGTACTACTCCTACATAATAGTACTACTATTCCAATTAAAAATGTAATTATATCTATATTTTATCAACATGATATGTTTATTTACTGCTTATAAAAGCGATATATCAGGACCTGTAAGTGTTACTGTAGTTTTGCATGTATGGTCTGCTCATACAAAATGGGAAGTGATAAAAAGGGTGTATTGTGTAGGAAAAAAAAAAACTACACTGTTCTAGATTTTTGCTGTGATGGAATGGAAAGTCCAAATGTCCACTTAGTCAGTCCTGTTTATTGAAAATTGAAGATGAAGAGGCACGTAATCTGTAATTATGGTCATAGCATCTCTATCTGACAAGATGCATATCACATGTGCATGGAAATGCTGTGTGTGTCTGTGTGTGAGTGTGTTTATACTTTCCCCCAACTGTGTGCACACATCAGCGCCTGTATGTAACATGGGTCATGCTCCTTTTTTTCGTCTTTTTTGCTTAAAAATCTCTTCATATTTTTGTCTCTCTATGTCTCACTTCGTTTTTCCTTCTCTCTCAAATTGCATGTCAATCAAATAGCCTAATTCCCAGAGTTGTCCAGCAAAAGATCTCAGAGTGGAATTATGTTTCACACAATGCAAATGTTACATATTGCAAGGTGTCGGAGATAAGAACAAATCAAAAAAGTTTTACAACTGATGTTCAATCAGTCTCAGTTTTTATATACTAGTTATATTGAAATAAAGTAAACCATCTCTATTAGCACCAACAAGTTCTTCACTGATACTGTGTCACTGAGGGCATTGTGCCCCCCCTTACCTGTGTCTGTCTGGCTTATTATTATGGTCTGTCTGGCAGGCTGCCTAGCTGGTGGTCTCTAAGTGAACTTGATACTGAAATCAGCAACCGGCTGTGATGTGTAGGACATCAAGGGGGCTGTGTGGAGCTAGTCTGGAGCTCAGCCAGTCGCTTAACACTCATCAACAGTTCTAATGAAAGTGGCCTTTCCTTGGTGGCCTCTTTTTCATTAGCAGGGTCACAGGTCACCGCCCAAGGCTGGGTGTCTGACGGCCTGAGTGGGCAAACAGTTGAGGAAGAGGGCTGATGAAAAGGGGGTTAGAGAAGGGGATCGAAGGGCAGAGGGGGAAGGGGGAAAACATTCAGTGTCTCCTTATTTTTTGTTCCCTGTATGTCCTGCTGGACCTAGTGACTAATTTTGTTCTTAAGGTATCCCACAGTTCCAGCATTTGTCAACCCCTATTTGACTCTTAATTGACATCTTCACTATTGTATTTCAGAAATGGACAGGCATCTACAAAGTCTGACATTTTACATTATTTCCGATGTCTAAACCTCTTCCACATCAAGATTAAGCCTCAAGCTTCAGCATGAAGAGAGAATTACGTTTCTGTTAATGGACACAATTAAAGCATCAAACTCTATCTTTACTTTAATTTAACTCACGGGTTAAGTTCCCTCATTTTTACTTGACTTTCTACTCTCCCTTCATTCCTCTCTCTGTTCTCTATTATGCTCCTTTAACACAGATGTGGCCAACTGAGTGAAAGAGAGTGAGTGACTGAAAGAGAGAGAATCAGCCAACATCCCTCTCCTCCTCCTTTTCCCCTCCACCCCGGCCTCTCGCACATGAAAGGGGCCGCACAAGGCCAATGGATGGCCGGTGGGGTGTGTGCTATGCGAGGGCCCCAGACCCAGACACAACACAACACACAGCTCTGCAGGCCACCACAGCTGGGCTGGAATGTGACCTGCTTCAGACTTTAATGCCAGACTAGGCCTTGTGTGTGTGTGAAATAGAAGTGGAAGGAGGAGGACATGGATGGAGGGATGTCAACCACAGAACAGCACATGTGCTGCCTGCATGAGTCTTTTTTTTAAAGCTGTGAGCATGTCGGGTATTTTGTCTGTGGCACAGGGAACAGCACAACAACATCACAAAGGACACCTGTAATATTTTCTAAAACATCTTTATTTACCATCATATTCCACAAATGTTTGAATGAACACTAATATATCATAGATAACATAAAAATATGTATGTTCTTTATGTAATTAGATTTACAGATATATATCCTGCATATGTTTGTATCTATTGGCAATTGCCCTATAAGAAATAGATCAATAAATATAGAGTACAGAAGTTCACATATATATTCTGTATTGTAAATGAAAACGTATCAAAATAGATTCCACAAAATATGGAACCAAAGAGCTTATTTGATTCTGGTAGATAAACTGAGGCTTCACATTGTATTATTGTGAGCTGGAGCGCTCAGGACAGATGTTAAAGAATGTCTTTTTTTGGATACCCCACAAAAACATAAAGCAAATGAACCAATCATATTAAAACATAATGCTAAAAAATCAGTGTACTTGAGATAACATTTGGAGAGGAACTCTATAATATCATTTTAGTAAGCAGTTACAATGATGAAATACTTTGTAGAGAGTAAATGCTTGTGACTATTATTATTATTCTACAGTGTGGCCCAGCTGTGGACATCTAAACTCTCTTACTCTCTAATTTAAAAAAAAAAAAAAAAAAGAAGAAAAGATCTCTAGCTATTTGGACAGTTCTGATGCAGTATTCTGTGAAGAAGTAATGAATAAAAACAACAGGCAAAAATGATCAATGACAACAGTACAAATTTCAAAAAGTGATAAAAAGATTTTCTGAGATCTACAGAGCATTAAGTAGCAAAGGAAAGAGAGAAAACAATCTGAAAGAGGGAACAAAACCTCAGGTGTTACAGATTAGTTATTACTTTTGTGTTAACCAGTCAGACTGGTGAGGTCACTTGAGCTTGGAATAATCTGAAAACAACATAACTGATGTTCAGTGGGTGTGAGACGTTTATATAGTCTACTGGACGGCAGAGAAATCTTTAAGGAAACTGCAGGTTTTCTTGTGGACAATCTCACGGAGCTTCCTGATTCTGCGAGTGCTAGAGGAACCTACAAAGCTGTCGGGCTGCAGGACGGCCATCCCATTATGAACATCTCCCATGATGATGAGCTGGCCCTCGGCAACAGTGATATTGGGACAGGGGCAGTTCCAGTCCATGTTCAGGAGAGTCACCTCCAAAGGTTCTTTGCCAAAGAACTTCAGACCCATCTTGTCATCCTTCAAGATCTCCTCCACTGTCACCAAAGCATGGCCGGACTCTTGCTCCTCTGTCAACTCTGTCACACGCCCCAAAATCACAAAGTCACTCTTGCAGAAGCTAGTTACCATCTTACCTCGAGGTTTACATATCTTACAGTTGTGGTTCTTCTGAAAGGGGCACATTTCTTCACAGGCTTCTTTGGACTCAAAGTTGTTCTCGTTGCCGCCACAGCCTCCATAGACAAAGGACTGGCACTGTTTGAGGCTGCTGCTATAGGCCCAGCGGGGCTCATAAGCTTTGCAAGGCCCTTGGAGGCTTGGTAGGCTACAGGGAGCTGCCAGCTCTCCGCCGCATGACAGCATACAGGCCTCATAGGTGCTGAAATGGTTACGGTTTTTATTGCATTGACTGTAAGTGAAGGTGAAGCAATTGTTCCGATTTGACTCGTAGTACCAGCTCATGCTTTCCTCTCCACAGTCGTCTGTGTCTGGGCTTTTTAGACACTCTTCAGCTGGAAACGGCAGGTTGGTACTATTTCCCTCTGCATTGTTACCATTTGATTCTCTCTTGATCACTACCAAGGGAAAGTGTGATGATACACTTCCCCCAACATTTTTGGCTGTGCATGTATAGATGCCGGCATCCTGAAGTTGTGCGTTGTATATGACCAGCTGGCCAATGTTAGTGACCACAATGTTCCCTCGGACATGATTAGGTCTCATTATGGTGTTCTCTTTGCCCTTCAGTTGTTTCTCCCAGGTGATTTCCGGACGTGGCTTTCCTGACACCTCACACAGGAAGCTTGCTGTCTCACCCTCAAAAACTGCCTGTTGGGTGGGGCCACTATGTATGGTGGGGAGCTGGATGTCAGCTGGTAGGGTGGTCTGGAGGGCAGTGGTTGGATGCAGGGTGGTCTCCGCAGGGATTGGACTGGTGTTTGGCCAGGTAAGGTGGTACCTGTAGGTAGGTTGAATAAAAAAGGAATTAATCAGAGCAAGGATACATTAAAGGCTCTTCTTTAAATATTATACTGACATATTACATACAGACCAAATTTGCTTTTCTATAGCCAGAAAAAAGTCTGACTGAGGACTGAAACAAGACAACATTACCGTATCACACCAAAATTAATAGTAAAGATCTAAAATACTTAACATGTTACCTGCAGGTGACCTCAGAGATAGAGATACCCTTGGAACAGGCCTCAGCATCCATGTAGCACTTGTTATAATATGTCATGCCGTCAGATGCACACGTGAAGTGGGGTTCTCTCTCACAACGGTCCCGGCACTTACAAACAGGCTGGCCATCCCAGATGTCGCATTCAGACCCTTGTTGGGAGCACATGAACTTATCGCAGGTGGCGCCCTTTGGCATTCCAATGGGGCCCTTGTTGCCCTTGATGTCTATATATCGTGCTGCCACACAGCTCTTGTTGCCACATACATTAAGGCAGCACTTCTCAAATGTCTCACAGTCCTGAAGGTTAAAAAAGAAAGAAAACTTTTTTACCAGATACCAGCATATTTGTTTTCATAATTCAGATACAGTCTGAATTTTTATATTTTAACTGCACAAACACAGAGAATGGTTTGATGCTTGGTGAAATTAATATATTTGTGGCTGTTTCAGCTTAGTTTTGGATACGTTTTAACCAATATTTTGTCACAGCATGAACAAAAAAATGTGAATTAAATGTAAAATATGTAACTCTCACTATTAAATAACTTAACCACAAGATTATTGTTTTTGTGTTAGATTTCTGTTTGCTATCTTTCAATTACAAGAAAAAAAACAAGAAAATTAAAATGTGTAATTTTGCTGTTGGAAATTCAGTGAGTTCAAGTGAGAGCGAAAGAGAGATACACAGAGGATACAGAATAAGAGTATTTCTCTAAACAAATCCATTTGGTCAACAGTTTTCTTAAATCACATGCAATCATTCTGCCTCGAGATACGGTCCACAATTTGTTTATTTGTTTACTGTTAACTTAGACTGCAGGCGAACTGCATCTACGTACTTTAACCTGCACATTACGCACGCAGCGGGCTCACTCACCTGGTCAGATTCACACTCGCGAGTGCAGGTGCTCATAGCATCCACCCACAGGTTGGGGTTCAGGTCATTCGGGCACAAACCTGCGTGAGAATACACCATTTTTGCCACAGACATAGGCATAGGCATTGCTCTCACGCGGCAACTGTCCATATAAAGGAGAATAGTGTAACAATGTCCAAGAAGAAACCAAATCCATCGGGGAAACAGCATCCACCACATATCCGAAGCCTAACAGAGCGGACACTAAAAAAATCCCGCAGAAAACAAATCCAACGAGAGACAATAGAGTTTAACACGAATTTAAAGTCGTGAAAAAGTCTTTAAACATTCGCGTAAATGATTTGCAGTCAGATGCTGCATGCATGAAAATTGCGAAGAAGAGGAGCGTGCAGGACCGGTCTGGATATGGAGAGCTCTCCAGGTTAGTTGCTCCACGTTTAATAGTAGCAAGAGATTAGGGCTGCAATGTGCAAACCCACTTAAGATCTAACTACATGAATTACAGTGGCCTGTCTAGTCGGATAGCAAATCCCAGCTGAGTTACAGTTATGATCAACTTAATTAAAGAAAAAAAAAAAAGTTGTCCAGCAGTTTGCAGGCGCTGCTCCGTACCAGACTGACGAGACACCTGTGCGTAAGGCGCTGTCCGCCTTAACCCTTAGCTTGCAAAGTCGGTGCTCGGAAGAAGGAGATATTTAACAACAATCTAAAAAGCATAGTAGATACATTTAATTATATAATTTATGCTAAAAGTTTCTCATAGCATTTCTAACATCAAAGAACATTTCTTAGAGCCTTAAAATGGCTGCATTTTCTATTATATATTAACACTATGGCACATTTAGTTATTTTCAGGTGACAATGCCAACAGACTTTAACTTACATTTCAGGTAACGTTATTATTGTGTATTTCAATGTTATATGATGCCTTGGATATGTTGTTAGCCTATAAAATAACGTCTATTGTCTTGTAGTACGGATCAAATTAAAACACAGTACTGTGTTAAAGTTAATATAACACAAATTACTGGAAAAATCTCCTCTTTGACGGAACAAAAACGTCAGTCTCCAGGAGATGGCACCAAACTCAGTGTAGTCCTTCAAGCCCTTGTTATGTATCCTGATCCTTTCTGCATTTGGATTATACACTGAGTGTGTACTAAATATTGTGAGGTTCATTTAAATTGATTTTACTGAGTAGGTTCTAGTGTAAAGGCTACATTATGTGGTTTATTGAGATTATTTGAGTTTTATTTGTACAGTGCCTACTACTTAGTAATTGTGAAACCATTTATCTTTTTATTTCTACTTCTTTTTCCCTAGAAGTTTCTGTACTTCATGAACTCCAACAGCAGCCAGACTTTTAAGATCGAGGATAACAATTATACTACTGCACCAGATGATGGTGCCATACAAACCACTTCTGTATTTTGGCCTAGCTGATGTTGTGGAATTCAAATTTTCAAAAACACAATAATTTAGATGATGACTTGACTTTGTGCCATACAGGAAGTGTCATCATGTGTCAACTGTGTCAACTGATCAATTATATTTTATGAACTGTGGTGGATTCTATTTGTCCATATTCACCTCCAATCAAACAGATTAAGTTGATAAAGCATCCTCAAACAGTTCAGTTTGAGAAAACAGGTAATCATAATTCATACTGCTGTTAACATGAATCAGCTACTCCAAAACTTCCTGAGTTTTAGACTATTTTGTCATCCAGAACAGATGACCCACCACAGCAACTTAATCAGTAGCTCTAACAAATTGTGTAAATTAAAACAATACAGATTCCAGCTGGATAACATATCCTACACTAATTAAAAACTGGACATGCCAACATTTTAAAATGTCTTACCTAAATTATGAATGCAGTTATTCATCAGAAAATTATCTTTACATATTACATTGTGTATCGGGTAGTAATAACACAAATAGGAAAACCAAGATTCTAACAATACAATCTACAATAGAAATACTATTAGGTTCAAGAACCATGCCATCACAATATTGACATGTAAGAAGTCACAAGTAGTACAGACAGCTTGATATTGTGCTGCGAAAAACTGGGTTCTTCCCCAAAAGCCAATTCCAAGAAATGTTGCTGAAAAAGGGGGCTTCAAAACAAACAAATAGGCTGGTGGTCTGTTTGGCTGTGAACATGGAAAAAAAGAAGAAGAAAAAAAAAAAACCTGTTTCATCCAAAACAATGACATGGTCTATCAGTGCTTTAGGAACACAGCTGAGCTCAAATAAAACTGTTTTTGCAGATGTTAAAAAGCTAGTCAACCTTTATCTTTATGAGAAGAGAAGAGATGAAACATTTTAATAGACTGGCTGTATATGTGTGTGAGTGTGTGCATGAAGTCTGTGCTTCCCAAGCTGAGTCCCTGCTGAGCCCAAAGAGGCCCAGTGCTCTCCAGGCCGAACCCTGCAGTCTTAGTCTGGTCTGCTGTCTGTGAACCTTCTCTGAAAACACATAGGCAGAGCGCACACGCACGCACACACACACACACACACACACACACACACACACACACTTCCTGCATATCCCTGCATGCAAATAAAAAGTAGTGAAGTATATAGTGCATATGGAAGACACATGCACTGATTATTTAGCTGGTGATGCTACGATTTAAAGGGAATTGCTTGTAAATTGTCTGTACTGTATAAATGTACACACTCCCAATTGCATGAAAATGCACAAACACAGTCAAGCTGTGTTTTCTGTGTCTGCTCACCCTCTCACCCCCTCAGGCCACCCCTAACCTTCACCCCTCAAGACCCTGCATTCCCAGCATAGCCGACACAAGGGCCACAGGGCATGTCACATATTGGATAAAGCTCCATGCGGGGTGCTTCGACAGGCTCTCTGCCTTCACCTCATGTATTGTCTGCAAACAGACCTTGACTTTGACCTTTTCTGTGCGCCCTTTCCATCTTTCTGAGCCCAGTTCAAAACAAATTCTCCATTAATGATTATTTTCAGTTATGTCGCAATATGGAAATTTGTGTGTTCCCTTTTTGTAAATTGCATCAGAGTTTTGTAATTGTGATATCCTCAGTAAAGGAAACCATTTACTGATTCAATCAGAAATCAGTAACCAATAAATAAAAACAACTGTGCATCACAGGTTGTGGGGATATTTGTGATAATGATGAAATATCTTTGTCAATCAGGGATAAATGGTAAAAGAACAGTGCACATTAGCTCAATACTTTTCTGTAAAAAGGTACGAATCAAGACTGGTTAAACAGGTAGCAGATTGCACAACACTGTCTGACACAGAAAGATTAATTTAATCTTTATATGTTTGATATAGTAATCATTCAAAAACCAGGTGTCATCAAGAGATGTGTAATATGAAATGATTTCTTCAGTGGGTTCTAGGCTTAATGGGCTTAGTGGGCCTGGTTGGGCTTTCCTCCGAATGTTGCCCTAACATGCTGGAAGAAATGTTTTATGGGCTTATAGTGAGAAGGCTTACGGAAGAGTATTAGGGCCACTGAGAAAGAAAAAAAAAATAGAATTCTGAGACTAAAGTCAGAATTCTGAGATTAAAGTCAGAATTCTGACTTTTTTCTCAGAATTCTATTTTTTTTTCAGTGGTCCTAATACTCTTCCGTAAAGGCTTGACAAGAAATGACGTGAGGAGACTATGACCTAATCTGTCTCACAGGTCCTAATCAATGTCACATGGATAGTTTAAGGTGGTACTCTACTACAGACCATTCTATGATCTTTGGAAAGTCTGCAATTACTTTTTCCCCTGTAGCGTAGGATATCACTTCAAACTGATCAGAAAATGGAAATTGGTGTAAAACAGCAGAGACCCCAAGATATAAAAAACTAGATATTGCGTATACCATGTTGATTACTGAGCTGTATACATGCATGTTGATTACTAAGTGTGTATAATAGGCACACTTTGTTATCTACACACAGGCCCAGGCTAGCTGGTTTCCCTTGTTTCCAGTCTTTGTGCAAAGGTAAGCTAACCAGCTGCTTGCTGTAGTCTTATATTTAACGAACAGATATGAGAGTAGTATCAGTTTTTTCATCTAGCTCTACACCAGAAAGCAAACGTGTGTTTCCCAAAATGTCAAACTATTCCTTGAATATCCAGCTATGTAAGATCACTCCATTGTGGTGTTGGAACAAACTGTGGTTTCATTATATATTAATGTCTTGTACTGCAGAAAAAAATAGGAAATCAAATACAAGCAACTATACATGTTACATCAACAGTTTCACCATTAATATTTCTTGTATTACAGTTTCATGCATGCATTTATGTTACAAATAAGTAGCTCTGTTTATTGGCTTTATGCATTATGCTGGTGAGAGAGGGGCACAAATTGTAACAAGGGCCATAGTCCAAGCACATCGACCAAGGCATGTACTGTACCTGTGAGTAACGTCGCCTTCTGCCTCCATTTCTAAAATGCTCTTAGGGGTTATGGACTATGCAGGGCCACAGCTTCTCTTGCCCATGATTGCGGCCTGGGAAGCTGGTGGAGCTGGTTTAAAACAATAACGGTGTTATGACTGTTCATTCTAAGCTTATTATGAGTGTCTCACTCCAGCACAAAGGAGAGGGACACGTCCAGCTACAGCACGGCCCTAAGCTGATTCCTCAGCCCTAGTCTAGACACACACAACATACCGATGGACAGACATGCTGACGTGCACACACAGATTCATGGGCAACCGCTGAAATGTATATCCTGGTAGCCATACATACATTTGTCTATATCTTTGGATTTGGACAAACACACGTACGCATTTAACTTTCTCAACACCATTCTGCTCAGATTATGCAATATTTGTGCTCTCTCATTTGCCTTGTGAGAACATCTGCTCTCCACATGGACACTATTGTATTCATTTCATTGAAGAGGTTAAGGAGCTCACAGATACACTTGTGAGTCAGTATGACCATAGCTTAGGTGTTGTTTATGTTCTTTAAATCAGAATGGGAACATAACAAAATGTCTTGGGCCCTCAAACTCGCCCTGTTAATCAAGTTCATAACAGAATGCAGGTCAAAAGTGAATGGACAGCTGTACAGTGCAACACTACTGAGTTTTGGAATATGGAAGACTTCCAGATTTATTAATGGAAATTTTAGTGATAATAAAGGGGCATGTTTGATTAACAGTTAAAAGAACATCTAAGTTAGAGAAAAATTTGCAGCAAACAACGTCAAATCTTATTTTTCAGCAGATTAATTTTGAAGTAAATCTTCCAGTTTTATTTAACATGTGCAAATATACATGTGCATGTACTTAGTGCGATATCACACATGCCTCAACATATAACTACTGTTTCCAAGGTTTACTAGCTATTGGAAAATGCCATTTTACTCTTCATGAATTGATCATGTGCATATGGCTCATGGGGGTTGGACAATATGACAATACTGTCAAACAACATAAATGTGTCTAAATTGACAGGGATTTTAGTATATTGTTAATTCTGAGGTACCAATCATTTTAATGTATCTGGTTGTATTAACGCATAGTAGGTGCAATTACTGCTTTATGCATCATGGATATTATGGATATTTATTTTTTTCATCAATATGATGGAAGTCTTTTTATATGCAGGTATTTCATTTTCTTGATTAGCCTAAATAAATGAACAACCCCAGAATTTTCCATCTGGCTATTTTAGTCTTACATACTGTATAATCTTTTTAACAAAATGTGCTAATTGTTCTATATTGTACATCTCTATTTTGCATCCTATGTCCATATTGTGATATAAATTACATACACTATTATCCATTTAGCCCACTTAAAAAACTTAGTCAAGTCAAAAAGGATTATTTAGATTTAGATTTATTAGATTCAATGTGCAGGTTGTACCTTGTCCAATAAAAAGTGAATGTAAATTGCCTGCTGCTACACTTTAAACATTTTTTGTAGTGTTCAATAATGAAAATGACAATGTAACAATGGCTGAGAAAAACACATTTTGAAGCATATTGTATCACACAAATGAGGCATGAGATTCATAACTGATCATGTAGATGATTCGGATGTCAGTTAGTCCCTAAAATCACTGTGCTTAAAATATTTTCAGAAGGTGCATCTTTGATCACAGGAAAGACCAAGCATTCAGACACTGGTGGATTTTAATATAAAGACATAACTGTCCAGTGTCTAAACAACACGTTTAGAGGGACTCCTTTTATCAAAAAAGGCGCCCTCCTACTATGACTTTAAGTGGCGTGCACTCTGGTACAATGGTATGTGACTCTTCTGCTCCCTCTAGTGGATTTCCACTGAAAGAAAAGTTTCAATCAATTGAAGAGTTACCTCCAAACATGCACTCACAAAAAGATGACCTGAACTACAGTCAGTCAAAATTACTTCAGTTAGTGAGATGTAAATAAATGCTTATATGACACAAAGCCAGTTTGAGAGAAGAAGAGGGAAGAGATGAAGTAATTCATCATGCTTTATCAAAGAACAGATACAGGTCTCCAGAGCGAAAAAAAACAAACAAAAACCCACAACCGTAACAGTGCCTAAGATTATTTCTACAAGTACACAGGACGTACTGTATATAAAAATATCACTCTGAATGCATAGGTTAAGTCAAACTGTAATCTGCTTTTTCTAGAACAATAAGCAATCCCACAAATACAATGTTAGTCAACTCCTTTCCACAGAATCAAACAAGACCCTGTAATAAACCCATTTTGAACATGCTGCTCTCACTCAACCGGAGCAGAAAACAGCCAGAGGGGGTGTTTTCTCCCACTCTGTCCAACTCTCTAAACCACACTTCTGCCTTAAAACATGTGGCACAACTTCACTTTATAAAGCATTTAACATGGCTGGGAACATAAAATAAGCGCTCTCGGTAGTCCTTCCTTCTCACAGCAAACTTTCTCGCAACACATTCTTTATCCCACATTGCACTTGGCTTCAACAATCAGCGCTTTTCATCCCATTGTTGAACACTTTTTTTTGACACAAACACAACAGGCCTAGCTGGTTAAAAAAACTATACAAATTAATAAAAATATATCATAAAACATACAAATACAGTAAGAGCTTCAGGTATACATTTGAACAGTAAACAGTTACCACTGGGTAAGAAAACTTTTTGATTGTAGCACGTGTAGTTTTTGCCTACTGCACTGCTTAAATTAAATGAGACCCAGCATTGAGGAATAAAGGAACATGATGTGTTGATGAAAGCAGCATAAATGTTACCATCCGACACAAAAGGGCTGTGGCTCTTGACCTTAAATAAATTCTCAGTATATAAGAATGATATTTTTTTTTATATAGCGTCATCATGTCAGTGCAGTCTTAAGTCAGACAGCAATACCTCTGATTCAGCTACCAAATACAACAAATCTAACTATTAGCACTAGACAGGCATTGACAACCAAAGTGATTCCAAAGAAATCAAATCACCATGTAGTTAATCATGTCAGGAATGATTATTCGGAATAGTACTGAAGGATAAAGGGAAGTACTCAATTTATAAAGTGTCATAAACAGATGATCATATCCTTTTTTTCTTTCCTCTTCACTTGGGGGAAAAACCTTTAATAAAGCTGCATTCCTTTCTGAAGCAGTTTATTCTGTAGTTAGTATCTTTGCTGGCTAGATTAGTTTTTGGTTTAGACTCTAATCACAGTTAAACAAAATGACAGCAACTGAAAAGATTCAACTGAAGGCGCAACTTATACGATAAATTAGATGAAAGCCTCATACACAGCCTTTTACCCGGACTCAAGCCTTGCTACTCTAAAGCACAATGCATGGTCTCGCTTCATTAGTAAGAATCAATATAACTCAAATAATAAAAAATAAATACTTTAAAATTGACCGTTATGCTGACTGAACACATCATGTTATTATATAGAAAAAAAAACACCAAAAAAATGAGTCCTGTTTCAAGTTGCTGCACATTTATCTTAGAAATGACATTTTTGTCTTACAAGAAAAGACAGAAATATTAAAACAAAACTATTTATTCCTTTTCCACAGTGTACAACTGAGCAATTCAAATATGTAGGTAAACCATTAGACCTACTCAAATGTGTCCATCCTCATGTGGATATATATTAAAGCGTGTTTGTGTGTGCTGTCAGCAAATAAAAGTACTATTAGTCCAAAAATACCCACATCTCAATTGGAATGAGATTACCTCCCCCTTAACCAGCAGGCCAGAAATGGATGCCCTCTGCAGGAAAGACACTAAGGTTTATGCATACAGCATGTATGAAAGTGTGTACGCCAGCTAGAATATCTGATAACACTTTATTGGTCAGTTTGCTAAAAATATAAGTTGCTGTGTGCAAGTTTGCTGTGCTGCAACTTGTCCTAACCTGTGGACTAACGATGAACTTATCAGTAAGAGTTATGTAAATCCTTCCTGTTGTCCTCTGCTCTCGGTCGTATCAGACAATTTCTGTCTGAGATCAGAGTCCATAGCTAGTATAGGGATGTGTCCATATAAGGCTATTGCAGAAACCCATTCATGTCCAGTCCATAAAGGAAGACAAGCCAATGCCCCCCTCTGTTGTCCCACTGGAGCCTTGGCACAAAGTGCAGTGGGAGGAGAGAAAGAAAAAGAGAGAAGAGAGAGGAGAGAGGGGCCCAAATACGTTCTCACATAATCGAGGACACCATGCATCAGTAATCGCTTAGAACTGGTCGGGTACACTAAAGCGGCAGGAGGGCTCAGAGGAGGACAGGAGGAGGACAATAGCTACAGAACTTGAAAAAACAAATCCCGGTTAGGAAATTGGCCAAACACCAAAGCCGAACAAAGCTGTAACAAGGGACCTGGGCAGGCAACTATTTAGGGTTGCTTGAGGGTAGCTACAGAAGCCCATCATAAGCAGGGAAACCTCAGGCTCTGCAGCAGCTCTAGTAGGTGAGGCGGGAGGCCTTCATGTTGTAGCAGGGTCTGTCTGTTAGGCCTCCCGTCCCAGAGAAAAGAGACAGGCCCTCTGCTTTCTCTAACACAACCTCCAGCTCCTGAAAGTCCTGCAGCCGAGCCACATCCTTGTCCTGGACAGAAAAATGGAAATCATCATGAAATCAGCGACAGATTCAACCACTGATCATTCATTTCGTTTTATTACAAGTACACATGATGGAACAACATAGTGTATTTAAAGTCATAGCAAATAACAGTGATGGGCATTATGAACGTATTTCCTAACATTTTGCAGCCTAATTGAATAAATAAAAATAAACCAAATAGTTTGTTTCCCAGAATTTTTTCTATCCTATCATGAACTAAACTGTCATTATTTGTCAGAGGCGGTCGGTAATGACTTAAATACAGTGTACACAAGGAGTTGGGAAAGTTTCAGTGGGAAGGTAAAGTGAGTCACAAACAACCTAATTAGAGAGTTAGGACAGTGTCACTTTTCATTATGCATGCATGAGTCAGACAGAGAGGGAGGCAGAGACTGTTAGACTGTAGGGAAGAGTAGTTATAGAAAAAAGCTTTATATATATATATATATATATATATATATATATATATATATATATATATATATATACATACAGTATATACACACATACATACATACATATATACACATACATTTATGACATGTGGGACAGGCAGTATTTTCACACCAGGCTAAGACTCTATAACTCGTGCTATTCTCCACTTGTCTTGAGTATGCAGTCATCATCAAACCATAGACACACATTGCAGGGGAGCAGCCATCTCTTCCTTCAGTGTTCAAAAACATCTTTTCCATCTGGTATTTCAAGTGACATTGTCTTTAATGATTTTGGGGTTTTTTTTGTCTTTTTTTAGGCACACAGCACCAGACAGCAACACAAACGTGTGTACAGCACATGGGTTTTATCTCTCATACTGTACCTTTCTCAACATGGTGTTTGGCAGTTTACGGATCTTCTCCACATGCTCAGCGCCGATGTCCAACTCACGGCAACACACCCTCAGAAGGGAACGATAGGTGAGCTCCTGACGGTCCAGCTCCACCTCAATGAAGTCATTCTCCCGAGCGTTGGGGTTCTGGATACGCACCTTCAATACCAGCTCTAGAGAGAATGATCAGAGTGACACCTCCATATTAACAACGATATTGTGCTTTTTGAGAAAAATGATCGAATAGCCCATGGTGAGGGTGAGTGAATTAATCATGCCTGTTTCCTGCTTATAAAAGATGTGTCTTACATGTATGATGAGAGAGCCTCATCATTGATTACATTTGTTTCACTTCCTTCTTGCACATGCTAAATAAAAACATACTTTGGGTTACAGTGTGTGACAGCAGCTTTACCCCCTGTTTAAGGGTATGGACTCAAGCAAGTGTGTTTAGCCTGTCACTGTGACTTTCTTGAGTCTCTGCTGGTTCAAAGTTCCAGCATCTAACTTGATATGTTTACCATTTCTGTTTGTGTACAGATAAAACAAACAAGATGCAATGTTTTAATTAGCAAAAATGTAAGTAGTCGTTTACCTTTTACCATGCTTCTGAAGGTTATGCTAAATTAAGCAAATAATCTCCTGGCTATAGCTTTTTATAACAAACAAATGAGAGAGGTATTGATCTAACAAAAATATTTTCCAAAAATATCTGTCTCCGGTGTTTGAGTCAGTATGTGTGAGTGGAGGGTTAGACATAATAAAACACACAATTTCTCTCTCACCTTGTACATTGACAGGGAAGGTGCTGGTGAAAAAGAAAGGCTGGAAAGCTGGTAAAGGCCCGCCAGTCTGTCCGTAGCCCAGCTGCTGTGGGATAGACTGCTGCCTGCTCATAGTTGGGTTAGCGCTGGCCACGGGGGCCTGAACCTGACTCCCACTGCAGCTGGCTAAACTCGGGCTGGGTGAGGCCAATGGAGGCGAGCACATGGTACCATTGTGTGACACTGTGTGTGGGTAGTCTGCATGGTTGACGAGGTGAGGCTCAACTGACAGGTCCATGGGCACTGTGCAGTTAACAACAGTGTGATTGTGGGACGAGGCCGGGCTAGGTGACACACCATTTTGTTCAGTCACAGGAATGAACTCCCCAGCCTGGGTTTGGCTGTGAGTGATGGGATTTGGGGTAGGAGTGGGGCTGTCAGAGACCAGGCTCTGTGATTTCTGAGGCGCATGGGTTGGAGAAAGGGAGTCTGGGTCGCTGTTTGTGTCCTCTTCATGCTCTCCAGAACCGTTCTGTGTAAGGTGCTGGGCCAGGATGAGCTCTGACTTGTTATCCAACTTGGAGTACATGAAAGGCGGGTTAGACAAGTAGTTAGGGATAATTGGCAACTCAGGCTCCTTGACTTCAGGCACTTCCTCCACTTCGACTGTGGAAATAATGTGCAAAAGAAAATAGTCACTTCTCACAAAAAATAAAAAGCTCAACACAATAATCCTGACAGCTTTTGTCAATGTGAAACCCATAAACATTAACACCCAAAGCTGCAACCTGTACATTACATGTTAATCTATCTCATGCACAGTATACATAACTGAAATATTAAATCAAAATAAATGGTGTGACAGGAAACGGGGGAAAAGGGTAGTGAGAAATGTGCTGTTTACCTCCTAACAGTCGTTTGATCTCTGGTTTGGATGTGAGTTGTGAGGCCATCTCATCCTTAGCTGTCAGGATTTCTTTGTCCGCTCCACAACTAAGTAAGTAGGACACTATGTGCTTATGGTTCCTCTTGCACGCCCAGTGCAGGCATGTCCTGGTGAAATTATAGAGAATTCATTTGAATGAACCAAGAAAATGCAACAAAGGTTGATAGAATGATGAGTCAATCGCTATGGACTGATAACCTGTAACCTAATTTTGTTATCTTATCAACAGTAGTCTTTCTTTTACATATGTAAAGCACAACCTGTCATTACACAACTTGCATACTCATAAGTTGGAAAGGCACACCACATGAACAATTATAATAGAAAATAGAATATTGTTTAGACTTAATGCTTTCATTGAATCATGTTAAAAGGACAGGTTCACAATTGAACAAGTCTGTCTTAAAACAACAGCCAGGTGCCCATATGACCACTGAAAGAGTTTATTTTTACTGTAATCATATCTCCTGTTCATACTAGCTATTAAAAGGTCCTCTTTAAATGTGCGTTCAATTTAAGTGATGGGGGGCAAAATCCACAGTGTGTCCACACAGTCATTTTGTGCAAAAATGCATTTAAAAGCTTATATGAGGCTTAAGCAGTCTCAGTTAGTCATATCAAGTGGATATCTCAGTCTTTTTAGCATAAAATTTCCTTGGACAGTGTTTCTCTGTTTCGCTGTTGAGGAAGTATAATAACAAAGAAGGACTTTAGCACTATAAACACTGTAATGTTGAAAGATACCAACTTTATTTTACTTATTTGGATGGTGCATATTAACTTCAGGTCAACTTTTAATACATTTTTGCAAAGAAGGATTTCGTCCCCCATCACTTCCATTGCCAATGCATTATGGAGGGATCTTCTAGTTGCCGTTATGAACAGGAGGAATGATTGCGGCAAGAAAGATCTGTTTCTGTGCTCCGTATTGACTACTGTTTTAAGAAAGACTTGCGTACCCGTCCTTTGAGTTATTTCACATTAGTAGACATTTATATATCAACAATCTGTGGCAGTGAGAGCAGGCTTGTCAAGTCAATGTCAGGACTGGAACAGCCATGTGCCAATTCACATTTACTTTCCTCCACAGCCACAGGTCCTTCTGCTATTTATCATGTATGCACACTGTATTTCAAATCATTAGCCAACAAGGGATTTGTTTGCCGATTGGTTAAGCAAGAGAAAAAAAGAAGTGGCAGCTCTGGCTAATAGGATAATCCCTTTAACATCGCATTTGCCTCCACTACGCTGTCATTATCAGTACGTTTTTTCAATGCAGCCGTATGGCAAATTAACACACCATTGAAGAGCATAATTACACGTCCGTATACTTACCATCCGTTTATTTCGTTTTGTGAATTGACATTTACTCCGCTCTCCACCAATATCCGCACTTCGTCAATGTCCCCGATGGCAGACGCCTCTCTCAGTCGCTCCTGTAATTCTTTATCCAACGAAGTGGTGGACATTTTGGTGCAGACAACTAGTGCTGAGAGATCATAGGATGTAAAAAGCCTCTCGGATTAGGCTGTCAATAATAATAGCCAGGTGGCTTTCCTACCGACGTCCGCTAAAAATAAACCTGCCAGCTAACATTAGCTGCCCGGCTAATCTTAACCTACTGGCTAACTTCACGAGGTGCTAGCGGAGTCTTTGGTGTTACTGGCAGCAAATCGCTCCGGTTAATGCAAACTCGTGTTGGTATTCAGAGTCTTTGGCGTTTATACAGCAGGTTAGTCGCCATTTATTCCAGCACTCAGTGTAGTCATTCAGTCTGTCAGAGGTCCGTCAGAGGGCTGCCATAGACACCACCGCCTCATCGGGGGGCAACTTTAGATGTTACAACGGTGGGCACAACATGTTAGTTCCCCCCTGAACAGTCGGTTATTCCACACGTGTTTACCACTTATCACCATAAAATCATAAGCCAATATACAGTGCCCAGTTAATCATTAAATGTTGGCTTCATGTTTTTTTTAAGTCTTAGAACAGTCTGGTGCCCAAATGAACACAAACAGGTTATTTTGTCTGTTCATACTGGCCTTTAGCAGATCTTCATAATGTACTTACAATGTAAGTGATGGGGGTGGAAAAAATCCACAAGCGTCCTTATGTGCAAAAATGTATTTCAAAGTTCATCTGATCTGAAGCTAATATGAAACTTCCATATCAGTCCAATCAAGTATTTATATCTCAGTGATATAGTTGTTTTTAGTGCCAGGGTCCCTCTTTTTGTTACTATACTTCCACCGCAGCTAAACACTGTCTGAGGAAACACAAAGAGGGATTTTAATGCTAAACATAGGGTCAAATGTGGCAGATATCCACTTGAAATGACTAACTGACACTGCTGACATTTTTGGCATAAAATGAGTGTGTGGAAACTGGATTTTGGCTCCCCACACCACTTACAGGCAAAGCACATTTAAAAGGGACATTTTAATTGCTAATATGAGCAAGAGGAATGATTACAGGGAGGATCTCTTTTAGTGTTCATATTGGCACCTGATTGTTTTTTTTAAGACAGACTTGAAAAAAATCTTAGTCAGGGTCAACCAAATACTAATTTTTCCCTCTAAACTTCTCACATGGTTTCATTTCAATTAATGTCCTCCAATATTTCACCAAAAATCCAAGATTTGAAAAAAAAATGCCAAAAACTGAAAATAGATTTGTGTATCAGAACACTATTTTTCTTATTTCCTCTCCCATTAATCTTCTCACGGCCCCTCAGGTTTATCTGGTGACCCTTTGGAGGGGCCAGACTCTTTAGGTAAGGAACATTTGGACTAAACTAACTGTATAAAGTAGTTCAAACTAGCTCCACCTCCAGCAGCTACAACAGTAACATGTTGCTTATACACTGATCCTTCAGTATTAATAATATAATATTTTCATATATAATAATATCAGTCAGAGGGAGCAAACCTAAACTTTTACTGCAATACTTAAACTAAATTTAGCTGCTAATACTTTTACTTCTGTATGATTTTTCATACTGGACTTGTAATTGAGTATTTTTTAATGCTGTATTAGTACTTTTACTTAAGTACTTACTTGTCCCCCATTGTGGAGATGACAGATGAGCGTAATATTTAAAATGGTAAATGAACTATGAAAGTATTCACCATATACACATATATATATATATGCCATATACCATCATTTATTTTAGTGTTAAAAATATAATGTATTGCAGTTCCACACAGTGACCATCAGGGGGCAGTAAGAAGTCGAGCCTGCCGTGAAACGTAGTAAAATAACTTAAATCAATTTTTATTGTCAGTTTAATTGGCGTGCCTGCTGAAAGTAGTATTTAACTTCAGCTCCCACATACAGCTTACGTTTTTCATTAAAGCAGACACAACAGTACCACTCTGACGCAAAACAGAAATATCAAAATTTGAAAATAGTTTGACAATGTGCTCGATGTTTCTACTTCTAATCACATTTGTGTGTGTTTTTTATGATGTTGTGGTAAATGGTGGGGAAATCAATTGTATGCTGTTTTTTATTAGTGATGGGGAAACAGCTTTCTGAAACACTGAATCAATATAAAACAACTGCATTGAAAATGGTGCAGTTTCAAAGCATTTGATACAGTCGACATCTGTTGGGAAACTTTTGTATTACATTTGTATGGCTGAATCAACTCTGAAACTGAGATGAGACGGATTATAAATGGGTTTACTATTTGCATTATTATTTTTGTTAATACAGTCTATTTTCAAAACGGGTCACCTTTAACAATTCAGCTCTGATTTGAGCACGGAAGACTGAAAAGAACATCTCATCTCTTTAGTTAAGTACATTTGTGTTTCTTAATGTTTTTATTCCCTCAACAAAGAGGTCAGGCTACAATGCCAGCACAAAAACCAAAATCAGCGCCACACCTCTGATACGTGTGTGACGTAACAAGGCCTCGTCAGTGGTCGTCACGTGATTTTTAGCGTGGGAAAATGAGGCTTTAAAACATATTTACGTGATTTTTTTTAATTTT
This sequence comes from Scomber scombrus, assembly GCF_963691925.1. NCBI lineage: Eukaryota > Metazoa > Chordata > Actinopteri > Scombriformes > Scombridae > Scomber > Scomber scombrus. The sequence goes on from NC_084987.1 coordinate 16,679,471, forward strand.
ATTTGAAAAGTCGATATAGCATCCAGTAGTCTGCTTCGAGTGTAACATAATTAGCCTTTACACACCAGTGCGCAAAGTCACCCCGGCCAAAGCATGTTAGCCCCCACACTATTGTAAAGTACATCCGGTTCAGAGGTCGCGGGAGCTGCTGGCTGTAGCTGAACCGTGAACCGCCGTTTGATACAGCATCTGCCATTTTGATTAAAGCTACTTTGAGCGCAATAGATGGTGTGAACTGGCTCTCCGGGACATATCTTAGTATTTTATATTAAGGCTACTTTTTGGGCCAAAATGCTCTCCGCAGCCCAGCTACTCGATGAGTTGATGGGCCGAGATAGAAATTTGGCCCCTGACGAGAAGCGATGCAACGTACGATGGGACGACGAGAGCGTAAGTTAGCATCCTGTGTAACATTAGCCTAGCTGGTTTTATGAGCTGATACAGCTAAAATTCCTATAAACACTGGAATAAGTGTGCTCCTTGTAGCCGTAATTCATTAGTTTACATTTTAAACAGTGGTCGCTACTCGACGACCACGGAGTTACAACTAAAATGTTACGTAAGCTTGGATTTAGCTAAGTAACATGTTTAATCATGTTAGCAATGTTAGCAGCTGTGCATGTGAGGCTAGCAGTACAATGGAAGCTGGTGACGTTGAGGTTTAATTTTAATGTATTATGCTCTGCTTTGGTTTGTGGATTTAATATGAACTTGTAAACTGGGGTTACTAAAGCAACAAAGGTTAATTTGTGTTAAATTCACCATGGGCTTTTGTGTATTATCTGCAAGGATTATCATTGTCCCCACTAACCTTACATGTTGTTACGTAACTCGATAAAAGGGCGAATTCAGTCTGAAATAATTGAAATTCTCTCCTCCACAATAAGGTCTGTCGCTACTATCTGTGTGGCTTCTGTCCAGCGGAGCTATTCACAAACACCCGCTCTGACTTGGGTAAGTCTTGTAGATGTTTATGAACATGATGTAATATAACTGTAGCACACAGGTGCTTCTGTTATACTTTAATCCATTAACGTCACGATTGCTTTCCAGGTCCTTGTGAGAAAATCCACGATGAAAATCTTAGGAAAACGTAAGTTATGAATGCAGTTTTGAAACTCATTAGTGTGTCATCTAATAGCCTCTTTCTATATTGTTGTGTTAAAGCATTAGTGTTGTGTTTGTAAATTATTTGTTCAAGAAAATAGTCTTTTGACTGAGTGAACTGAACTGAATCACTCCTTGAAACAACCTGATCATTTCTCATTCAGTTCAGTTTTGAGCTATTGTGATTTGCGTGCACGGATAGACTTAATTGCTGATTGAGTGATTCAAGTCATTCATATAAGTTGTGGTTCAGTTAAGCACTGAACAATTTGGTGAACTATCTGTATATGGAACTGATTCTAAGTATTCAGTATACTAAAAACAACTTATTTGCCAATTACTGCTAGGTATGAGAAAAGCTCTCGGTTCATGAAAGAGGGCTATGAGCGAGACTTCCTGCGTTATCTTCAGTCACTCCTGGCAGAGGTGGAACGGCGGATTCGTAGGGGGCATGCCCGTCTTGCTCTTTCCCAGGCTCAGCAGAATGCAGGGGTACATGCGTCATCATTCAGAAACATCCTCTGCACACTTCTTTTGCATGCCTTTGAGTAGGCCTACAGTAAAAAAAATCATATCCCCTTAAGGAAATAACATGGTTGTGTGTGTTTCTACCTAACATAAAGTTTGTTTATTTCTGCAGGGTCCTGGTCCATCAGGAAAGAATGAGGAAAAGGTTCAGGTGCTAACAGAGAAGATCGAAGATCTTGTTGTACAGGTTTGTATAGTTTTTATAATTGATTGTTGCATAGTAGTCTGTTATTTGGAACATACTGGAACAAGGACACACAATACTTTAAACATGTTACACATGACCATTGCTAGGTCTTATCTTGGCTGACATTACCAACATGGAAAACAGAATCTCTTACCTTTTTTAATTACATTATATGAAAGGAGTTCATTGTTTCCCCTGTAATTGTACAGGCCTGGCAACCGGCCAGGCCAATGAGAACCCCTGAAATACCAAAGAAAAGTCCCTTTTAATGCCCAAAATAATAAAATATCCATCAATCTGGAAATCAATAGCTGTCAGGGAGCTTGCATTGTGATTAAATGGCTGATTTATGCTGCTTCTGTTTTACTTTCACTTAGATTGAGGAGCTGGGGTCTGAGGGCCGAGTGGAGGAGGCCCAGGGAATGATGAAGCTGGTGGAGCAACTGAAGGATGAGCGGGAGCTGCTCAGCTCCACCCCCTCGGTGAGTCAGCTAACTCCAGGCTAATCAGCCTACAGATCTCACTCAGGACAGTAGGCGTTGCTCATGTTAAGCTATCTGTTGAGATGTTTCATTCTTATAATTTATAAAAGTGAACCTAAACGTGACCTGAAAATGATTTTTAGTCCCTTTAACATTCATCATGCATTGCTAAAAGTTATTCTTCACTCTGACTTTTTTGTTTTTGTTTTGTTAATCCAGACAATCGAGAGCTTTGCAGCCCAGGAGAAACAGATGGAGGTGTGTGAGGTGTGTGGGGCCTTCCTCATTGTAGGTGATGCACAGTCCAGAGTAGATGACCACTTGATGGGAAAGCAGCACATGGGCTACGCCAAGATAAAATCCACTGTAGAGGAGCTCAAGGTAACAGGATCAAACGTCACCAAGAATATGTACATGAGATGCAGCATGCATGAATTGTCTAGTGCAATGACAGTTACTGGATCCACCTTACACCAGAAGAGGATATAGAAAAACAAGCCTGTTTAATAGTTACAGAAATTTGATACATTTTTATGCTTTCCATTTAAAAGTACTTACACCAAAATGCTGTCAGTTGATATGGATTGAGGAAAACAAATACTTGAATATAATATGTCAAATGAATTATTCATATGTTTATTAAAACAGTTCCTTTGTACAGAGTATTGATGAAGTTGCAAGAGTTCCCTGCTGTCTAACATCTCCCATCTGGTCCATGTTAATAAATATTGGCTCTGGTTTAAAATCTGCTGATCAACTTTAATTTGAGGGCTCTCGCTTTACTTTCAGGAGAAACTACGTCGCCGCTCAGAGGAACCACCAGGTGAAACCCCAGCACTTAAAAGGGATAGAGAAGACCGCGAGCGAGAGAGGGAGGAAAGGGAGAAAAAGCGTAAAGAGGAGGAAGAGAAGGAGAAGGAGCGTGAGAAGGAACGGGAGAAGGAGAAGGAACGCGAGAGAGAGCGGGAACGCGAGAGGGAGAGAGACAGAGACAGAGAACGGGACAGAGATAGAGACAGGGACAGGAGGGCACGGCGAAGCCACTCAAACAGCCGCCACTCCAGTCGAGCGTCAGACAGGAAAAGGAGCAGGTCCCGTGATCGCCGGAGGTCCAGAAGCAGAGACAAGGAGAGGGAGAGGGAGCGCAAACGCAGCAGGTATGCTTCTGTCGTTTGTCATTTAGGGGCACCATGAAATCCACATTCACTTCAAACAGTTAACGTCACATTTTGACTGTACGGTGTCTTTTTGTTCACTGCCTGCACACTCAGCTTGTCTAAACAACAACAAATGGCCTGTAATTACTTTTTCTATTCCTTCATCACAGGACAAATGGTCAATGACCCCTCCTGTTTATTGTTTTGTCCAGTTTTAAATGCATTTGTCGATTTGGGGTGTGTTCAATTTGGAACCTGCTTGTTCATACAACAAACAATGAAATTACTGGGTACATCCTGCCCATTGCTGACAGTACTAATAAAAATGATGAATGCTATCAAAATTCATTTGACAGCCCTAATAGTAACGTTTGTCCTTTTTTATTTTACATTTTAAGCAGCAGGTCTCCCCTTGTGAGCAATGTGGGAATGAAATATTTCTGGAAACTTAAAAGCTACCAGCACACCTCAGATACCTACAGAGCATTCCCAATGCATTAAATGTAACATGTTACAGAAACAAATGTGTGCACTTCATGACTATACGTCACTGCTTGTATGTTTAACATGTCTATATTTGTTTCCTTAATGACTTTTTCCTCCACCCTCTCTCTGTAGGAGCCGAGACAGAGACCGGGAGAGGAAACGCAGCCGTGAACGCTCTGACAGAAAGCGTCGCTCCCGTAGTCGTGACAGGAAGAGGTCACGCAGCTCAGAGCGCAAATCTCACCGCCACCGCAGCCGCAGCAAGGACAGAGATAAGGAGAGAGACAGGGACAGAGAGCGGTCATCGAAAGACAAAGGTGAGAAAAGTGGTTATTTTTTTTGTACTGCATGTAAAAATGACCGTCTTGGTTTTTGTCTGTGCGTGCATATGTTTACTAGTTAATTTCCAATAGACAAAAGATGCTGTTACTGTCCTTTTGATCTGTATATGTCATGTTTACCCAGACCGTAAGGCGACAGAGGAGAGGAGCAGCTCCAAGAAAGACAAGCACGCTGACGGCGATGCAGCTGCCATCAAGGCTTCATCAGAAGCGGAACCGATGGAGACAGAGGCTGCTGCCTCTGCCTCTTCCCCTCTGCTTAACGGCCAGCAAGAGCTCCTCCATTCTGAAGGTGACACTCAGTCCAATTAAAACTGATCTGATAGGACCTCAGATCAGGCTCAGGTAAGTGCGTCCTCCTCCTCGCTCCCCCCTGGCTCTCAACCCAACCCACCACCCTCCCACACCCCCCCACCTCTCCCATCTCCCCTACCCACCCTCTCACCCTGCCTCTCCCACCCTGTTTACGTTCAGTTCAATGCCTATGATTTTTGTCTTATGTACTATATGCATATATCTTTATCCTGTTTTCGAATAGTGCATCATAAGTATGCACTGAAGATGAAGGACTAGGCCCGATGAATGAGAAGAAGGTAGAAAACATTCACACAAAGCCCAGAGGGAAAGGCCAGTGTAGTCCTGAGCAAACATGCCCGGAGGTACCCCTCGTTTTGTATCGGTTTTTGATATAGATGTATATTTGTCTTTGTGGACAAAATGGCAGAAAAACAATTAACCAATACAATCAATTTTCCTGCCTGTATTTACCTGTTTTTATTTTGGTTTTTTTTGGTTTTTTACTTGGCAGTAGGAAGATGTAATAACTTTGATTTGTTGAGATAAATTCTCCATGTAGGAAGAAAATTCCACCATTGTGTGTCTACATGTACATATATTTAGGGGATTTTTCCTCATGTGTAAACACACAGACATACTTCGTCAAAGGTGTATGTGAAAAACAAGCCATTTATTTTTCCTTAATTACAACTCAAATGCCATGGATTTGTTGTCCAGCTTACTGTGCCTGATAATGCCATGCAGTGTGTGTTTGGGGGGGTTTCATAGCACCGGGGGGTCCTAACGTAACTAACTAACTGGAGGGTAGGGTTTATCGAATGAATTGCAGCTGACTTCCATACCTCACACAGCGTTGGTGTTGTGAGCGAGACCACATGAGAAAAGGGCAAATTAAAAATCATGGATACTCTCTGACTGTCAAACTGTGCAGGTACTCACCCCAGGTACTCCTTTCTCTACCCACATCCATTTCTGAATGCTGTTGCCTGTCAGAAAAGAAAATTCTGTACTTCTCCAGAACATGAACTTAAAAGTTTGATTGTGTATATTTTGTTACTGTTTCTTTGCCGCTCTTTGTTAGCTTTCACATACGTTTGGGGGATAAATTTGGTAGAAATGTTTGGGAGACACATTTTTAAAATGCTGAGATGCACCGACAGCCTGCTTGATATGCCCATGCCAACAGCTGAAATTGTAACGTGTGTGTATTTCAATGGTGCATTGTCACATTTGTTCATTTTCACATTGGCAAAGGGAATATCTAACAGAGTTGTCACTGTTTGTTTTTAAAGATTTATGGTAGTGACCAGACTTTGTGGGCTTTCTTCTGGCTCTCCATAAGATATCAAAGCAATACAGTTAAAATATGCTGACAAATATTTATAAAGTATCAGCTTATTCAGCCACATACACGATTTCAGATGTCCACTGTGCAGGTAAATGGCTAATATTTGTGCATTATTAGCAGTGTCTCTGTTTTTCATCTACACTTTCCTCTGTGACTAAATTGAGGGACATATTTGACTAATAGTCTTCATGTTGATCATGTTTGTTGCTCCAGTACCAACAGCGGTTGCTTCAAACACTTGTTGTGGGACCTTTACTAACATTGCATTCTGTGGACATTTTTGCTCAACAGGGGAAGCTGGGATAACTGTTGGAGGAAGAATCAGAAGAGCGCACCCACCCTTACCCTGAACCTGACACTTCGCTGCTTAAAAACAAGGTGAACCACAAATGTGTAGTGGCTTATTTAAAACATGAACATACATGTGTAAATGAGGAGAGAGGAAAAAATCAACCTTGATTTTCATGTTTCTGTCTATCTTTGGATGAGGGTAGATGTGGTTCATCTGATGTATTTCTTGATCTAGATGTCCACCAGACATCTCTTTAAATACCAAACTTAGAGGAGAAGTTCATTATGGGTTTTTGTTTCCTTATTTTGAGAATCTTTACACATCCTCGTTTCTTGGCATTTAGTGAAAATGAAATAAAAACAGTGCTTGTGGTTTGTTTTGGTTTGTCAGGTTCCACTTCACTTGACCATTTTTTTAAGAAGTCAGTTGAAAGCATCTGTACAATGTTAGTCTCATGACAGGGCGTGTCTCTTTTCTCCTCCACTTTAGAGCTCACATTGATTGCTCTTGTCCCCTTACTGTATAATATACTGATTTAATTTTGATCAAAAGATTTTGAAGACTGAAGATTTGTTTAATTTTGCTCTGCTTTAAATGTCCGTGTGGTCTTGATGAATAAAAAGTAAAAATGTTTGAATGTTGTTTTCTGTTCTCCATCATTTAACTTTCTACCAAGTAAGTCTGTATATTCAATTTAAGTAAATACAGGTTAGTGTAGTTGATTTAACTGATGATTATTATTATTATTATTAGTTAAAGTTTGAAATAGTTTTTAAGCAATGTATTTATATTTGTTTGCACTGAAACAGTCTTGCAACACATGTCTACAATTTTTCTCATAATTAATGAAGCATCTATAGCATGACATTATAGTGTTGATGTATGACGAAACAGTCTCGTGATTTTGTTGGACTATTGAAGTGCTGTCATCCAGTTTTTAAAATGCATTTAATAAGGAAAAGATAGAAACTGTTCTCAGCGTTTTGCAGAAAAAACTCAACTCACTAAATTGAAACATCCAAATTGCAGTCTTTTGTCTCTCTTGCTGAACAAACACCAGCTTCTGTTGTCCTAAGACCCAAAGTCTCAGCTTGTACGTCTAGATACCCAACCACACATTATAATCAAAACATGCCCTTCCAGCTAGCATTTTCTTTTAATTGAGTGACAGCACACTAACAGTACACAGTTACTGCCAACCTAGCAAACAAGACATTAATGCAAATGGTGAAATGTACTCTGGCTGGCAGCCACCTGGCTCACATGCATAATTTTCATTAATCAGCAAGGACAAAAGCTTCTTGCTTATCAATGCGAGACATTGTGACTTGAGTGCTGTCTTGCTGGAAAAAGTCAAAGGAATATTACTAAATTATATTTTAGCTTCAAACACATACATTGCTGTTTGGCCTCTAAGATACTTGCACATTTATTACCAAACAGCTTGTTCCACATATTGAAATCCTTTGCCTTGTTCCTGTCTATACAGTATGTCTCTCACGCCACCCACATTCCAGGCCTGATGTTTCTGACCTTTCCAAACCGGGTGCCTGTGGATCAAGCAGCAGGAGTTTGTTGTTCATTTGAGTGTAATTAATAACTAGTGGGCACCTGTGTCATGCACAACTGGGGTTTACACACCACATCCTGCAGATTCACCAGATCTGAAATCAAGCCAAGAGGACAACCACAGAAAAAAAAACTTGCCCTGACAAGCCTGTGCTATTCTCCCACTTGGTGTTGCACAAATCTGAGATGTTCGATTTTTATAAACAATGAACCTACAGCTAAGTATTCTGAAGCAATAAGGACGTTTTAAATGTTAGAAACTGGACAAATAACTGAATCTTGTGGTCAGTTTGCCAGCAAAACTTTTTTTGAGTGTTCAAATTCTAATTATAATCCAGGCAATATCCTCAATGTCACAACTAAATATATTGCAGGCACCTTCCCCTAGTAGATACTTGGACTGCGTATCAAATCGATTGGTGCCCAGTTTTCAGTAGTTGCAGTTGTGAAAGACTGATCAATAAGTTGAAAAAGGTAGGCATGACTCAGCTATGTGAAAGCTGCTCCCCGAGCATGAGTGTGATCTTGGATAGTGTTAGAGATCATCACTCTACATGATCTGTGCACATTTTCCTCTGCAGAAAATACTTGAAATGAAAATTGCCTGCTTCTGGTGCTTTGGCACATACTTGTTTTGTCCCATTATTCTTGTTTTCAGTGGAGGAAAACCAGTTTCACATAATCTTGATAGAGTGAAATTAGTATTGGAAAAAAATAAATGGCTTTGGGGTGTTTGTGTACCCCATGAGCAAATTAGCCACCAATTACACATAACTATGTTTGATTGTGCAGATGGACTGGCCCAGCTGTGACCTTTGCTCCTCTTTGTCTCTCTCTCTCTCTCTCTCTCTCTCTCTCTCTCTCTCTCTCTCTCTCTATCTCTCTCTTGTGGCTGCTGAGTGGTTGCCTGAACTGGAATCACTTGCCCCCCCATCTTATCCCACAACACCAAAATAACAGGTTGGCGTTAGATGGCCTGTTAACTGCTAGGACAGAAGCTGAAATATGGAACAATGATCAGTGGAGTGAAGGTGCTTGTGAGCCAGGCACAATGCTCATTAAGGGTGATCGATTGGCACCGTGCAGCGAATGATATGCATGGTTAGGAGCTGAAACCATAATGCAAGTGGGAATGAATACACTGAATTTGGTGTATATCATATACACATTTTTCTTGCTTTAGGTGGCAATTGACTGCAGTAATGTTATTTTTCATGAACAGCAGGAGGCAGTATTTACCTGTTTTTGACTGAAAGACCAAACCACAAACTCTGTCAGGCACAGGTCTAACAGCAGTGCAGATAACAGTATTTCTTGATGCATATTGTGCCCATTTCTGCATGTACCTTCACACACAGGAGCACGGAAGGAACCCTGAGAATAGTTTAAACAGTGTCACACTCAGGCAACATTAACACCTCATTCTCTCTGCAACAACACAGTCTGCACATGTCGTTAGAAAAGCTGAATTTCCCCAGGGTAAGAGTTGCAGCTGGTGGGAAAAACAGAAGCAACAACAGGAAGATAGTGTGCTGAAAAGACAGAGGAAATGAAAAAAAGCAATAGAGCAGGAAACCAGGGGAGAGATGGAAAGAGTTGGCCCGATGTGATCCTAAAATGGATAATGGAGATAGATTGTCTTCCCCTTTCTCTACTTTTACTGTTTTTCACATAGACACACTGTTAGTCTCAAGCAAAGGGCAAGAGGGAAAGCTGTATGTAGATTATTTAGTGGAGAAGGCAATTCATCAGTGCTGACAGTGTGCGGTGTGATTAATGATTGGAACTCCAACACACACTCACACTTTATGTCACTTGTCAGTCATGTTCTGATGGGAGAATATGATGTCCCCTAAAGGCATCTGCCAGTTTTGCTGTGCTTGTACTTATTCTGTTACTCCTTGCACAGCTGCGGCACTAATATACCAGTACTAGAGCTTCTCTTTGTATCATTACAGGTGATGCAGTGATAGTATGTATCCTCCCGGGAAAGTGCAGGCTGGTGTCAGCACTGCAGAAAGTCTCAAACTCTGGCATTGCATTTTATATACTATAACAAAGCCAAACTGATTTTATATATAGCCATATATATATATGACTTCCCTTTCACTTAGATGAGAAAGTGTGTCCAAACCTTTGACTCCAACTATATGTGCAGAGCTTGACACTTGAAGGTTGTTTTTACATTCATCTGCTCAAAGTGGAAGGTTTCTCTGACCTTAAGTTTAAGGCGAGTATCAACAATTACAATTTATGACATGAGCTCAGCTAGTTTGAAGCCAGTTGTGGTCTAGCTTACATGCAGTGTGATGTTGAAACTGCATCATTCGTGCACAGTATATATTTATTATTAAATCCAATGGTGGCTGTAGAGTTTTGCTATCCTGTGCTGCCAGATGTGACTATGTAACATTATAACCAGTTCATTGTGGTGGGGGATGGCAGCAAAATCCACCACATGTTAAAATGCTATAATGTATTAAAAAGTGTTAACATGTGAATTCATCAATTTTTCAGGTTAACAACTCAATGCCTTCATGAATTGACATGTTGGATTTCCTTAAGGCTTATTTTCCACATTAGTGTCATTGATGACAGTGGGTGTAAATATTTCACAGAAAAAAAGGATTGTCTCCCTGCATAATCAGGTATAAGCTAAATCTAGACTCCTGCTTCAATTACTTGATGAAGTTGTCTTTAATGTTGGATCTGGCATCATGAATGTTAGATAAGCACAGTTACAGAATGCCTGCAGTATTTACTAGGGATCAACTTTTCCCTACATGTGAACAGAATACATGTCAACTGAATGCAGTCCAGAATAACAACACCACTAACTGAGCCTCAAAAGGAACCATAGCGTTAGGTCATATCCTCTCTGACATGGTCTACAAAAGATTAAACATTAACAGCTCCAAAATGGTAAGATTTTTTTAGAAAAGTTGTTTTTTGGGTCATGTGAGTGTATCTATGTCAAGTTTGGTTGATTGTTGCAGTGGTTTCACCTGTATGTGGTTAAAATCCCAAATCTGTGTAGCAGTCATAGTGTAACAAGAGTGCACCGTGCTTTAGTGTCTGCACCGCACTCTGTCTCTCTCCTTCCCTCAGCAGATGGCTCCACCACAGGAATGGGCTCCGAACTGATGAGTAACGAGCATAGCACCGTTCTTTCTGTCCCTTCCTCTGACTATCTCTTCTTTCATGTTTCTCTCTTGTTCTTTTCCCCTCTTTTTCCTGCAGCGTTTGCCGTTTCTGGCCCTAGATAAGCCGCCCGGAGCCAGGAACCAGGGTGACAGCCAGTGAGAGTTTTCAGTCCTCCCACCTGAGCATCAAAGCCCTTTTGTGGGTGTTGGAGTGAGGACAAGCCTGCTCCCAGTGCTGCCTCCTCCTCTGAGTGCTTGAGAAGGAATAGTTGGACAGAGAGAATGACAAAACAAAACAGGAGACTTTTTTCCCCCTGTTCTGTCTATTTTTAAGGAGCTGAATGACGACTTGTAGACAAAAAGAGTTTGGAGCATGTTTGGAGAAAATAATGAGAAAATCTTGATGTGCTGGATCACAAATTCCACCCAAAAATGGCTGATATAAAATATTTAGATATACTGTAAACTGATGAACATAGGAGTCAGCCAGAGAGAGAGAAAGACAGACTGGGAGGGGGGGTGATACGGAAAGCTTTTAGCATCACACAGAGACCTTGTTTATGGGTAAATTGCTGGATCTGATATGTGGGTGAAGTCTATTTTACCTCCTATCCATTAAGAGTGCACTAACTGACACGCACACACACACACACACACACATTTGAGGCATCTGAGGCACAAGCCAGTACCAAATCATCCCCTGGTTCAACCCTGTCCCCATGGCAACGGCTCAAGCTGACCTTGCCTAATTTGTATCATAACAACTGACAGGCACACAGTGCACAGAAATATGCACCAGGTGAAGTAAAAAACAATCCCTCATACAGAGCTTAACAGGCCTGCCTTTGTGTGTCCCCACACAGCCAGCAGGGGAGAGAAACCTGGAGGAGAGCTGAAGCAGAACAAATGACAATTACCACCAAAGTCTGGCTGCATTATTATAGAAGATTGTTGTTTTCATTGACCATTTGAATGTCTCCTTTTTGTGTGTGAAGTCAAAGATAACAAAGGTTATCATAGAAAATTTGTTGCGCTGTTGAGCTGCATGATCAACAAGGGTGACTTTTTAGCCCCATGATGAGCTCCAGCATCATTAGAAGGTCATCAATGTCCCCTATTTTTAGGTATTGATCTCACACAGTGGGACCCAAGGGCAACTCATTACAAGTTGAATCCACTGTGCTCTTTTTTTGGTCTTTGTCTGTCATGAGTGATCTTTGCTCTCTAAGTTCATTGGTATTGACCAACTCATTGTCTGTTGATTACCACTTGATCGATTCATTCGCTTTCCTCCGGTGTGAAAGTAACATTGATCTCACTCGTAGGCAATATGACCTAAAGATACTTTATATTATTTCATTGTTATGGATTATTACTTATGGAAAACTTTAATTACATCTCAGTCATATTTGATTTAATGACAAAAATGCAGCTGTTATTCAAGCTCATAACCCTCTATTACACAGTGTTGCCATACAGCAACAATTTACAAACTACCCCCCTTTAAAAACGTTCTTTTTCTCAACTATTTCCATTATTTAAGCCATTTTAAGTACTAAAAGAACATTAAAACGTTTTTATCATGTTTAGATAATAATTCATGTAGCTCATAATGGTGGTTTGATGAAGTGTGAGTATTGGGGTTTTTTTTTTTTTTTTTGGGGGGGGGTTATGGTAAAGCACACACATGTTTGTTACACACAAATACACATAACATTCTTCTCTATCTTGTCCCCTCCAGAAAAATGCTGATGGTGCAAGTCTTGTCTTCTGTCTCTCGCCCACCCCTCCTCTTTCTTAACACACTTTTCCATCCCATGAATTATGTATCTGATTAATTAGGCCTGTCATTACAGTATATGGTCAACTGGAAATTCCCCTCTGGTCTAGTTCAAACACAAGATGGACCTCCCCCCTCCACTCTCTCCTGGCGATATTGTTGGCTGTGTGTTATGGATGAGAGGGAGGGCCCTGGGTATTTGTTGTAGCCCTTTGGGATATTCCATGGCATTGCGCGTGGGAATACAATGAAATAACAAGATAACAAGATAAAAGCCTTGTGTTGGACTTCAAAGCGGAACGGCTGCTTGAATAGAAGCGGAGTGAAATGCAGTCTGCATCTTGGTGATTTCAAAGAACCCGTCTGCGTTCATGGAAGACAAGATATTCACACATGGGATGCTACTTACAAACACGTGTGCACGTGATGGTGTGAATATACACTTTTCTGCACCTAAAATCCCCTTTAAGTCACACACAATACTAGAATTGCTCTAGCTTATCCTCACTGGAATGATCAAGTAAAGCCATATTAATACTATCTGCACTGTGTAGCCTGTATTACTCTCCCTCTATGCTACAGGCATATTACTCCATTACCAAAAGGTGTAAATCCCAGACAAACATTTAATTCCTGGCAGACCGCAAGTCCCCCAGCCCAAGGTGCCATGTGTGCAATAAATTTGCTTAGCAGTTATTGATCTGTGCTGTGCTCTCAAAGGTGGGCCGTCGTACACCTCAGAGACGGTGAAACACACATGTGAATACTCACACACTTCTGACAGGAGGGAGAGGATGTTTTGGCATACTGTATATCTGTGCAGATGCTCCAAGCAAAGCTCACTATTTTCTCTCTGTGTAAAAAATATATACAGTACACACACTTACTCCCACATTTTACAAGCTTTAATGCACTGCTCTCACACCATGAAGCAATAGAAGGTTGTTGGGAGGTTAGCCTCTGCATTGTGAATCCTTTGGCCTCTTATTGATCCTGGGCTTCAATAGCTCTGTATTGATCTTCCCTCTTTCCTTGTATAGAGATCAGTCATGTACCTGTCCACTGATGCTCTGTGGCCACGGTGATGTCTTTTATGCTGGCCCAGCAGTGAGATTATACAGATGAGTCAGTGATGGGCAAGGTTTAACAAGCGAGGCGCTTATGCTAATTAACTATGTGGCTCAGAGCTAAAGCTTGTGTCTTTTAACACAAGCTTGTCTGGGTGTGTCATCACCTTCGCTACTGCTCAGCTATAAACAGTGTCAACAGGCTAGGCATTACTCTGATGTACAGTATTTGTGTGCGCTGTCTCAGTGAAGGTGCATTTATGCGTGTGTGGCGTCACTCATTTTCCTTTAATCATCCTGTGTGCGTTTTGTGGTGAGTAATGAAGCTCCTGCTGTCTGGCGGATGCTGTTTAATCATGCAAATCAGTGCCACGCTCATTCCCTGCAAGGATATTACAGGCGATGCCGGACACTGAGCACGGCCAACCTCCTCCTGGCTGATTTGCTCTGCCCTGTTCTCACTGTCCTGGTGAATGACACCACAGCTCTTATGTAAAAGACGACATGGAAGGAGAGAGACTGAGGCTGAAGAAATTGCACACAAAAACTGTCAGAAATAAGCAGAGGAGAAAATAGCAGGAGGGGAAGAAAACGGTGGAATTGCTCCACAATTTTGTGTTCACTGATTATGCAGTACGTTCCCGTTCCATTTTTTCAGATTAATTTGTAAATTACTCAAGTATATATTTATAGCATACAACACTTATCTGCCGCAACTAGCTGGCAAATGAGTGTCCTTTCTATTGAATTAAAGGACAGGTTCACAGTTGTTCAAGTCTTAAAACAACAGTCAGGTGTCTTTTCTTGCTGTAATCATTCCTCCTCCTGTTCATAGTGACCGTTAAGAGACACCTTCACAGAATCAACAGCTCTCCTCCTATGCAACATAATATTCAAAAGTTTATTTGAAGTTGAAACGACGTTTCGGCCATCCAAATGTGTCAAATCAAGTCACTATCTTTCAAATTTAGTGTTTTTCGTGCCAAATTCCCTCTTTTTGTTGAACAAAAAAACACTGTCTGTCGAGACACAAAATTTGAATATTTTACTAAACAGACTGTAATTGCAGAACATATCTAACGTAGCTGTGGTCAAAGTTCAGTGAGGACCGCTATTTTTTGCATGCTCAGGTTTGAAGTTTTATCTCTCAATTATCTGTCATTCCCATTTCACATGTATGCTCTAGATTATTTCCTTATTGTCATTCTCCTGGGTATCAATGAAGGCGTCAGGTGTTCACATCAGCTGTTCAAATCTAACCAGTAGCACCATGACACACCTTCACTGTCAGCCTGTAATGTTGCTGTTCTCTTTTTAAATGTTTTCATCCTTCTCTGCCTTAATCCTTTCATGCTTTATGCAAGCCCCACCACCTCCCCATCACCACCTAGTCTTTTCAGATTCATCAGTGCATCACTTCATCAATCTCATCAGCCTTATCGGTCTCCGCTGAACACATGGGGGGATTTGTCTTGCTATTGCTAAGACTGATGTCCCTCGATTCAAAATCTCCTTGTAGAGTCTCAGCACCAAAGACAACACTTATCATCATTATCATCTGTATGATAAACAATTATTTTCTCTGCTGATTGAACCTCATATTATGTTCAGACACACTTTTAAATACATTTTCGCTCAAAACGAAGACTGTGGATTTTGTCTCCCAGCACAATAAAAGTGCAGTTGCAGTGGATCTTAAAATCATCAGTATGAAAAGGAACAATGATAAAAGCAAGGAAAAACCTGTTTTAATGTTCATTTGGGCACCTGGCTGTTGTTTTAAGACAGACTTCTTCTCTTCTTTAAACCCACCACATTGAGAGACACTAAGGAGCCTAGCAGCTTATTGGCAAGTGGAATGATCACAATGACAGACATAAAAGGGAAATCATAATGGCAAGTGAAAACAAGACAGGGTTTTTATACAAGTAAAGAGCAGACGTAAGCTAATACGCTACACATATGCATTGGAGTATTTGTGTTCAGGGGTGTGTACACATGTGAGTTGCATGTCATTTGTGTCTGAGTGTGTGGTTGTGTGCGTTTTGGGACATGAAGTCAATGAGTGCTGACATTTGCACTGATGTGCACTGAAATGGAAAATACAGTGCGGACTGACAAACACCTGACTCTCACCTCAAAAAGAGGAGCAGGTCTGCTCTACACAAACTAGACTACTCATTCACATATTGTACATGCATTTTTCAGTTTACTGTCAAATTTGACCTGCTCACGATTGCATAGGTCGACTGTCCTGGTAATCATTTAATCAACATAACAGATTTGTGCCTGTTAAAACAAAAGTGGTGTGAGGACAGAATGAGCAGGCCTGAGTGTAGGCTGTAAAAATGCTCAAATTTGGTTTCATAGCTGCACCCACAGTACAGTCCCCTCCCTCCGTTATTACAGGACAGAACCTTGTGAAAATAATGAGATCATACGCCCCAGGTGAGACTGCTGGATGGGCTGTCAGGGCTTGGGAACGGGAAGGTGATTATTAGGCTGCTTGTGGCTGTGGAAAATCGAAGAGTCATACTAAATCCCACACCCAATTTAGGATTTCATGCAAGTTTCAAACTCATTCTAGTGCCAGAACTACTTAACTGTGTAAAGACAACAAATATGGATGCAAATTGTTGCTTTGGCAGTTCTTCTTGCCAATTTTATCGCCTCAGCTTGACACAAACACATGCACACCCAAACCCCTTGTCATTACCAACATCATCTCCTGAGTATTCAGAGCGGCAAACGGTGAATGGACATCTACTCCACTCTTTTTTTAGGTGACTGCATACCATATGTGCAGCAGAGAGAACATCTGCCACTAAGCAGGGATGATGCATACGCAAGAACAACAGTCGTGCGACAAGATACAAACCCCTGAGAGAGCAGAACGGGGTCAGGCTACACATTTTCAACTCTTGTAAAACTAATAAACCAAGGAAATTAGCTTGTGTTGTCACTTGAGACCATGCAAGTAATAAAATACCTTTCCACAAACAATCTTTCATCCAATGTGCTATGCCTAATAAGTGCAATGCCTAAATAAGAATGTGCCCATTAGGAAGGCCAAATTGGATTCTATTTGGAGTGTAATGAATACAAATGGAAGTAAAGCAGGCTTGATTGTCTTTTTATGGCAGAAGCAAATTTGTTAGTCTGCTTTCTGTTTTATTATTTATTTTTCACATTATATTTGCTTTATTGTATATTAAATCCATCAAGATTAAAAACAAGCAACTTGAAAGAAGTAATTACCTGAAGTTCCAACCTTTCTTTTTAGATCACCAAAGCTTTTCGTTCAATTCCTCCATCAAAGATTGATTTTAATATCTTTCTGTTGCTATGCCTAACAACAATCAGCTGCTAGTGATCATACATTGCTTTGTCAAAATGGATGTCGCTGTAACATGTCTAAAAACTCTTGACTATTTTAATATTGTTTTAAATAATGACCTTGATGATTTTTGCTGCCATGCCTCCACAATATTTAGTTACATTTTGCCTCAGTGCAATTTCACAGAATGTGCTCATAGTGTGATTTTCTTGTTAGATAGGTTGATTTCCTTTTCAGTACATACATGCAGCATTTTATTCATTCAAACTAAATGTCATTCAACAAAATTAATCCACTACATCTAAATCTGATTTCCATTATTATTACATTTGAGGCATTTTCATTAACTTGAATGTCAGTTTGACAAAACAAATCTCAATTCAAAGTCCATTTAATAGCTGTTTTCAGAGCTGTCAACAGTCTTCATGGAGTTTTTTTTTCTATTTATGAGGTCAAGAATGAACATGCTCATCTTTCACAAGAATTTTAACAAGGTTTGCCCCTAGGATTTTTTCACAGAATTACCGGGAAGAGACAATATGATTATTTTTTCTGAACAAAAGTCCATTTTCCATATGATTTTATATTCAGCAAACTGTCAAGTTTCTGGCTGTGAAAACAAAAAATATGGCTACCTTCCCTTTTATTCTCAGTGGACAATGCAATATTTTAAGATAGTTTCAGCATTAAATTGCATTTTGATTACATTTCTAGTGGCAGACCAGAGGACCCACTGCTTGGAAGCAGCTCATTTTCCTCACTGTTCCTCACATTTTGTCAACTCAAAAGTACTAAAGTGTTCTTGATAACTCAACAATACGATAATCTGTTTCACTTTCGACTCTGAGAAATAACGTTTTTTTTTATCAGTATTTGATAACCAAAGTGGCTACATTACCCAAGAGCCTCATCAATTGTTACTATGGAGATGATGACATCCTGCTTTGCTTTGCGTTACATTACAAAACCAATGTAGCTATTATACATTTTGATGTGAGACTGGGTTGACTCACCCCCTCACTTGTCTCTTGTTCTCTGTATCGTATACCAGCTC
The DNA here is from genome assembly GCF_963691925.1 of Scomber scombrus. Taxonomy (NCBI): domain Eukaryota; kingdom Metazoa; phylum Chordata; class Actinopteri; order Scombriformes; family Scombridae; genus Scomber; species Scomber scombrus. The sequence goes on from NC_084987.1 coordinate 16,697,646, forward strand.
CTTCTAGGTCCAGCAAACCATACATAGCCTTCTGTCCTGTGACGTCACTGTCATCACACTGGTGTTCTGTTTGGTGATCCATACAGAGCCAAGAACACCGATGTGAGACTGAGGTAAAATCTTTTTTTTTAACTTCATCTGTCAATCTGTGTGCAGTATTTGGCTTCACTCCTTTGGTTTCAGTGTCTATAATACACCCATAATGTTTTAAGCTTAGTTTTTACAATAGCCATCTTCTAAGCACTACTCATTAATTAGTTGAACTTATACCTAGAGCTGTGCACACAATAATGTACTAAAAATAACACTCAGTTGAAAAAGAAAGCTGACCTAACAATGTGACCATTAACAGGAAAGACGAAAAACCCTTGCTGGGCTCATGTTAAAATAATTGATCTTCCTTCCTGTATACCAATCATTTAATCATTTCATCTCCTTGAAGCATGGCTGCATTAGCTGTTTCCTCTCTCTCTGCCTATTGGTATCTGCCCTCACCTCATCTCCCTTGCCTCCATGAGCATCAAAGCCACAGACATCAAAAGTCTTACACAGCTACTCATTTGAATGCACTTATCGCTGTACATGCGAGTAAGACTAAATAACACGCCAGCATGCATGCCCACATCTCATAATGAATACAATTGATTCCAGTATGCCATCAGCTTTCGGACTGAAGTGAATTGGAGTTTCTCCTGCGAGCTGTCAAGACTACACCAGATCATGTGATGGACATGAACAGTGCTTCTACAACACACACTAATGCATTATACACTCCACTTCCATTCTTTCGCAGTGTGGCGGGGACCTTAACAGAGGTGGCCCAGTTTAAGACAATTCATTATCATGTTATCAGCCAGCCTTTCCCCACTAAATTATTCAACACCATTAAAAAGAGGCTAATGTGCATTCAACTAAATTAGAGAAGACTATCAGAAAGAATGGGTGGCTTAAAGAGGTCTCTAAGTATGTGAGTGAGTCATTGAGTGTTATTGCTGTAGAATTAAAGCCTTGTAATTTAGCAAATGTTTTAACATTGCAGATTGCATGCTCTTGCATGGGTTGATAAAACTGTATCAGAGGCAGCATTTTAAAGGATATGGTTGGCAATTTTATATGTTTCATGTAAACAAATCTCATGTGAGAGCCAAACCAATTAGGAATTGGCCTGATATATTGTATTATTCTGCATTGTAGACCTCCATTGTCATCCCAAAATTATTAAAGACTTGTCAGTGAGCTACACTGCTGCACTGGGTTGCATGTTCCTTAACGCCACAGAGAGTTTTGGGCACGCTAGTTTATGTAGAAAAATCTCCAAAGACTGATAACATCGATCATGTTTTCAGTCTTCAGAGAGTAGGTCCGTGTTTAGTAGCGCATGTGCTGAAACACAATTCTGTTGACAGAGCTTCAATAACTTGTGCTGCATATCACAACCTCTTGACTTTGTACTGACGTTCTTTGAGAAATGAATAAAAATTCAAGAAGTTGTGATGTGTAGCACAACAAGCTATTGAAGCGCTGTAAGAACAAGCACATTGCAGCATTGCAACAGTGTTGTCAAGAAGAAAACTATAGAAAATCACCTGCCATATCTTTCAAGTTTAGTTGTCATTTTGTAGATAGATTTTTACCTGATCAAAGTGATCCATTATAGATGCCCAGGATAAAGTCAAACCGAACACAAATGCTTACATCATTGTGGTGTATTGCAGGAGTTGTTGTATGCAGGCATCTGTGTGTGTGCCGTGTCCATATATGTATTTAGACATCCGTGACTTTGAGACCTGTGAACATGAACTCTGACTTATATTTTTCTGCTTCTCCTCTATCCTCATTTGTATCCTCCTATTGCATCTACAGTTTATGTCCCTCACCATTTCTTGTTTCACCTCTTATCTTCTCTCTGCTCTTAACTTCTCTCCTCTCTCCACTCTCTTCCCCTATCCTCTTTCTTTGCCCTCTATGCTCTTACCTCTTTGTGAATGCAGACAGGGCAGAGTGCAATTTCAATATGGAAACATCCTGTGCATGAAGTGTTGGCTTCAGTTTCACTTCCTGGGCTCCTGTGGATATACAGCATATGCTCAAAAGCTAAATATGGACATTTTTCATCCACCAGTGGACTTTGTAGTATGCAGCACATGCTGCTCTACTTTGTCTCGCTGCCGCTTTCTGAAATGCTTTTTTACCTTCAAGCACCTTTCTCCTGTACTTCATTTTGTTTCAGCCACATTCATCTTTCAACCTGTTCTTTGCATTACCTAGGTGTCTCTCTCTCGCCCTGTCTGCCTGGATCTGTCTGTCAGTGATACCGTCACTGTATATAAGTACAGACACAGACACAGCAAGGACAAAAGACAACATTTGCTACAAAGGAAGCCCCGGTGGCTTCTTGATCCAGGTTTCAACAAAAGGCAGGAGTACTTGACAATCAACGGGTGCTCAAAACTCCATTTGCAGTCTCCTTCCTTCTGTCTCTTTCTCGCTGTTACACATACATGCATGCACACAGCAGGCTCTTAGGTAAACAGGGGCAGACAGGCTCTCTAGTGGAGGAGAAATGTTTGCCAAGTGTGAGCCTCAGCACGCTCAGCAGAGCGCCTAATTGCAGTGATAAATATGAGATGGTGAAGATGGGAGACAAAGACTGCTCTCCTTACATGAACCTGTGGAGGGAGGTGGCTGTTTAATGGACTATACACACAAACACATAACTGTACGACACACACACACACACACACACACACACACACACACACACACACACACACACACACACACACACACACACACACACACACACACACACACACACACACACACACACACACACACACTAATAAAGCAGGTAGTTAGGATGCACACATGTAGCACACAGACTCAAAATACATACACAGAAAAACAGCTTGGAAAATGTTATACTGCAGTATGTCTGGAGCATTAAAACACTTGAATAGCCTCATATTTATTTTCAGATTGGCAAATACTATGGGTCATTATCATCATGTCCCGGGCTGTAGACATTCATTTAAAAACTAATAGGTCACACAGACATGATTTCAGTAGTCAGTGTAACATGCAGGATTAGGTTTTTAAAGATCCCCTCCAGACATGTATTAAAACATATTAACATTCTCTATTTGGAACAATAATATGTGTCTGATATGGTTTGTTCACAAAAAAGTATAAATAGTTCATTGAATATATGGATATGCAAATATGGTTAATTTTAAATATTTAACCGCTGGATAGAAGATGTCTCCCACTTCACTGTAAAGCCCATTATCAGTGTATGTACACGAGGGGCTTCAAGTTTCCACATCACACTTGTGTAAATTGCATACCTGGACCACGATTGGCTTCCAAACTAGTGATGTCACAACATGCTTATAGGCCCAAAAATCCCCCAAACAGATTTAAGGATGGGGCATAAATCTAACAAAGTTTTGAGGTATATTTTATATGAGGCATATAAAAAATATCAAACAATTGATGAAGTCGTATATTTATAATCCCAGAGTATTCACCTGTGTAGTATTATAAGGATTTGATGGCAAGAGAGAGTTCATGTTTTCAAATGGCAAATCTGATATATTTCAGAAATACAAAGAAGGTTTCTATTTAGGATACATTCAGGAAAAAATGAAGGGCTATGAAATTCATGAGTATCTTCATAGTTTGCCCTTTGCTACAACCTTGAGCTGTGCATAATGCGGATTTCAGTGTGTTTCTGAGTTTGAGCCGATGTTCTTCCTCTCTCACTTGGCTTGTACTGCAGCATGCATGAGAGGCTACAACCAAAAGCTCTTAACACCAACACTCAGGTCTGAGAAACAGAGCTTTTTAAGTTGCAACAGGCATCAAACTAACACTTTACCATTGAATCCACTCAGCACCTCTGATATGTTTTAAATATCTTGATTTAGTTGCTTCTCTCTAGTTAATGACAGAGAGATGCATTTTGACTGAACCATCTTCATTAAAAACACTCTTCAGGTTTTACAGCACCATAACATGCAGAGATAAGAAGAATGTTAACAAAGCTAAAACCAAGAGTGGCCTGTTTGTGCATTGCCCAATATTGAATTAACTTTCATGTATAATTGCTTTGAAGTGCATGGAGATTTTCACAAGGTTATTATAATTAAAGGTCCAAATATCAAATAGATAAACTGCATGAATAAAGAAACTAGTGCCTTTGTTGCTTTGTGTTGCTTTGTTGCTTTGCTTTGGAGGACAAAAGATCGTCATCATTTCACAGCAGATCAAACTCTATTACAAATTCAGCAACGTTGCATGAAACTGTAGCTGGTAACCTTACCTAGGTTTTCTTTAGAGGGCATGATTGATGTTTTACTCAGAATACTTACACTTTAGCTTGGCAAACAATTGCAGTGAACTTTTGGGCTGTTCCTGCTTTCATACTGAAGCTAGGTAATTCAATCAGAGCAGTATTCTTGGACACAATCATTAAGTGAAATTATTGTGCTCTCTCTCTCTCTCTCTCACACACACACACACACTTAGACATGTCAGTCAAGCATAACAAGTGCCCCTTATGAAAAATACAACTTGCACTTTACAGACTAAAACAAAACAAAACAAAAGAACAATACCATAGTCATTTACCCCCTCTTGATGCTCTCAGTTATTCTTACTATTCAGCAGTAAATGCAATAAGAGGATTTCTTCTTTTGCAGCCTTCAGAATTGTGTTCATGTTCGGGGAAATTGCAGAGTTCTAAATTCAGACAGCGGGGAGATGTGACAGCTTGAACTGGGATTTCAAATCTGGCTGTTGCAAACACAGCCCTATGTGTGACTGAACCACCGGAGCTCACTTTGAATAAATCTTTCAAAGCATAAAGTCGCTCAGGGTTGTTACTGTATTATTTTTCACTATTATCTTACAAAACAGCGGGCCAGGTGTTGAGAAAGCCAGTCAATCATCCATCATGATGAAAGCGCGGCGAGGCTGAAACCAGCAGTGTCAGCACTGTTCCCAATCTCACGCTTTCAGCTGTCGCCACTTCCCTTTCTCTGCTAATGGCTTTACGTTGCGGAGGTAAAGCGGGAGAAAGAGGAAGAACAGAGAGAAGAGAGTTTGTGAAGGCATAAGCCTCAGCCATTAGCACTGATGCTTTGACAAGCTCACTGCCTTGCAGAGTCACACTGGGAGAAGATGGAGTGCCTGCGTATGTGCATTTGTGTAGACATGAACATTAGTTAATAAAGGTCAGAGATATCTCCCATTAAATTAGTTCAGATATGGAGAAGTGTGCATACTGTACCTGCTTAATGTACCCTCTAAAGTAAGAATCAGTAGAGTTTAGGTGGTGACAGAGAGAGAGCAAGTTTCTGTGTGAGTCAAAGGTGAAAAAAGGATATTATGGGAAAGAGAAGCGAGACAGAGAGAGGAGAGTGGTGGTGGTGGGGGCAAACAATAGAGAGACACTCAAATGAGAGAAAAATCCTAGTTTAAATTTCAGAGAGGTTAAATATCGTCTGGAGATTTCCCTGATCTTATACAGTAAACTCATTTCAGTGGCACCTCATTCATCCTTTTGTTGTGCTGCCTTCTCAACCTGCCTTTATCTGGCTCTCTCCCTGGAGCTTGTGATACAATCAATGGGCCTGGACAACTCCCTGGGCAGTTAGCCTTGATGGATGACAGGAACTGGTTTCCATACATGGCCTCGATGTATGTATGTGTGTGTGTGTGTGTGTGTGTTGGGAAAGACTCAGGTGTGAGCTATGGGTAAAGGTCTACCAGAACAATGGGAAAGAAAGAGACAAAGTAGAAGAGGAACTGTTGCTTCAAGAAGAGAGGGCAAAAATGTTAAAATGTTCTTTCTTTCAATAATAATCCCATAAAACTTCATTATAGATAAAGAATATGACTCACTGCAATCCCCCAAAGTGAAACAAAATCTCATCTCCTATAATCCTCACTGACCCTTCAGTCTGTCTTGTTATTTCCTAAGAATGCTAACTTGAAAAACACTGTTTCGTGGACCATGTTCCCTGCTTTAAGCAATACTCAGATCACCTATCACCACATCAGACACTCTGGTGGCTTAAGTAACTCATTAGGTGACAGAGCACTAAAAACAACTCCTAATGTATTCACTTGATGAATAAAAAGCTTCATATTTCCCCCAGGAAAAGGCAAAAAACGGCTATGAAAACAAGCTGTATGTAAGAAGTGTCCCGCTTGTCTCTCTTGGGCCCAGAAACAAACATATTGATGAGACAGATCTGCTTGGACCTTCTTTATCAGACTTATGTTTGACACAACTTTGGGGTTGGGATTCCTTTGACAACGCAGTATTTCTCTACTACCTTTTCACCTCATATCTTTAGCAGGCAAATAAATGATGTTTTGTTTTAATTTGAACCAATTTTAATTAATCATTACCATCAAAAAATGCTCAAGATTTGTATCAAGTTTCACATAAATGTGAGTAAGCTTGAACTTCCTGATATCTCCCCTTGCAGCTTTAAAAGTACAATCTTTGTCATGATTTACAGAAGCACTATGAAAGTTATAGTTGAGACTTGAAGAGTGGGTTTCCAGGTGCTCTTTTTTACCCAAGAGTCCTTGATGTCTTGGAGGAACTTTCTGTGTTGCCATGTAAGGAAATCAATCACATCAGCACACAAGCTCTTATAGTTCAGTATAGTTTAGTTTGCTTACATGATCTTTACCTCCAGAGTTTAAGTTGCAAGGGGTCACTTTGTACTCTTCAGGTGATGGAGATGAAGCAGAGATAAAACTTTGATGACAGGACACTTCCTCTTAAAGACCTTAAAGATAACTGAAGCAATGACATATCCACTCACACGTACTTATTTGTGCACGCATCAACACGCACACAAATGTACTCGCAGTCCCAGAGACATGCACACTTACCCCTCACCGCACACACCTCCACCCTCCTGCAGTGACATTTGAAGGACAGGAGCCTGGAGGGAGAGCTGGTTTTTGAGAGGTTAGATGAGGTGGAGGGCTAGCTGGTTGGGGGTGTGAGGTAAACAACACCTCGGAGTTCAGCATGCATGCCTAATGTGCTCTCTCTCGCGCTGGTGGCTCTACTGGGCAAGGCTGCCGATGACAAGCTGTCTGGAGAAGTCTCCTGCTTCTGCAGCATCTCACTACCTCGGTCTCTCAAACTGTCTGTTGGCTTTACGCTGTACAGCTGTCCACGTCAACACTTCCGGCTTTTGTGCTCCTGTCCTTTCTCTGGCTTTCTCTTCTGCCTGTCCTGACTTAACCTTTTTTGCCCTGCTGTCATGTCATATACTTATTAACTTAAATGTAAGAAACAGGGCAGCAGACACTGAGCAGCAGCTTTTACTTACCAAAAAAATGTCATGTTTTATCATTTTACAATCATATTAAGGATACGTTGGAAGAAAAAAGCTTTTTGCGTCTCCATCAGATTTTTTGTGTGTGCATTAATTAGCAGCAGTCAAAAAACACTGGGGCATTCCCTCTAACTTTGTACAATTTTATGAAATGCATACTAACGATATAATCATGGTCACTGGCAGCAATGTACACATGCAGATCAACATACAAAGATATGTACAAATGTGAATTGTACACTCATAAGGCGTTTTCAGACTGAACACAAAGCAAATTTTAGAGGCAGCGTGATTGCATACAAATTCAGTGTAGAGTCGCAGTTGGACACATGTTCGCTCCAGGCAGCTCATATTGACATTTGAGTGAAAAAAGTGTGCTTTTTCTCCAAGCAGTTGAGACAAGAAGAAAAAAAACCCCAAAAAACTTGAGTTGTGGTAAGTTTTGAAATCAGTCTTAGCTGTGGCACACATATACTGTACAAAGGCACACTCCACTCACACATACTGTTAGCTAGCTACAGCTAACATCTGTACTGTTGGTGCATTGGCTCCAGTGCACTCCAGCAGTTATAGTTGTGCGCATGAAGCGAGGTGAAAATTCACTTTGTGTTGAGTCTGAGCACACCTTTACAGCTATTTCTAAAATTTTACTAGTGGTTTTTACCCCCTGACCTGAGTTCAATAAGCTAATTTGTTCATGTTTGTCCAATTGTGGCCCATCTCACTACTGACTGGGAGACTGTTTGGTCTCTGAGAGGGCAGAGGTGTTATCTGATTGGTTTTCAGTTCAGACAAGTAGAAGCAACAACAGACAGTAATGAATACTGTTATATTCTGAGGAGATAAAAATCACATTGACATCATTTACTCAGGGCATACACATAGAACATTTATTGCTGTGTAGTCAGGCTTTAACCTTTGACTCCATATTCATTGAAATTTGTCTCAGAAAGATAAGAGGATATATCTTTCAAGCTAAAACAGCCCTTGGTTGTTTCATGTTATCCCTCTTTAACCTTCTCAGGTATCCCCACTGACAAACAGGACACTTCAGGAAAAGGCAATCACTACTTCACCTGAAGTCATAAACAACACACACGCACGCACACACACAACTGTCTTTGCTATCACTCATTAATACCCAACACCATGTGATAAAACATAGTCATCAAAGTGATTTTGCATGATAAAAAAACCCCTCGGATTTTCTCACATCACCTCATTCTCTTTGAGAAATTAAAAAAGTAAGGTAATGATCAAAACACTAGGGATACAACAGTCTACCTCTAGAAATCAGGCTTTAAGTTGAGCATCTCATTTTTGGATGGAGTAATTAATCAAGCGGCAAAAGCCAAAGTAATTTTGCATGAAAAGATGCAAAGTTTTGTTCATTGTTACAGTGTGACCCTTTGATATGAAACAATGTGGCATGTGAAAGGGTTGCTACAACATACTGTATGTGCGGAGAGATGGGGGAAGAGAAGATGAGTGCATCATTTCAATAATAAGCATACTGTATTGCAATCCCAGAACCATGCTTAAGGAACACTAATGTGTTCGTAATCGATATGTTGTGGTGTAATTCTCAAATTAAAGCTTTCATAGAGATGGTTTACACTATTCATGTTTTTTTTCTTCTTTTTTTTTTTTTTTTTAGCATAAGAGGCTAAAAGCAAACAAAGTTCCCTGTGTGCAGCCAGGAATGTCTGTGAGCTAGAACGATCCTCATGTGCTGAGTGAATATGGCTGTTCCCATCTCTGGTTGTCCCCTGGGACTCCAACATCTGAAAAAAGAAAAATCCAAGAGGAACCAGCGTTCCCAAAGAGAAATGGGCTGGAGGGAACAATCACTTCAGCGCACAAAGTTTGTTTGAAATTTTTTGCTTTGTTGTTTTATACAATGTCCACACCTTAAAAAATGTTATAAAACTGGAAGCCACTGGCAGACAAAAAGTCCTAGACAACAAGTCAAAGAGACTGTATGGGTTTAAATGAAATAGGAACAAAGTAACGGCAACACTTGCACGTGCTTATTCTCTTTTCTACAAAAATAGTGGAATAGAAATCACATGGTTATCACCCAACATTGACATCTTGATACACTCTGTATATTGATAAAAATCTTGGTTAAATGCAATTCCATCATGCAGTCGAGGTCCCTCGCATCCCTTGTGGTTTTGTCCGTTCATCTCAAATCCTTGGTGAGAGGAAGTGGTGTCAAAAAACGAGTGTGCTTAAAGTCTCGCTTTGTTATGTAGCTGTGAACCAATTTTTTTTTGGTGCACACAAGGCTGCCACAAACGTGCATCATTGTTTCTTCAGATGGGGCTTTGTAAAGTCCATCCGACCAAGCCCTCTTTCATAAACATTTCTTTTCAAGTTTGAGTGAGTGAGAGATGCTGGAGATAGAATGAAAAATATACCAATTTCACGAATCACTCCATGCACGGTTACACCTCTGCAATCCATCAATTTCTTTTCATTTTCCGCTGCCACTCAAGACCGAGTTGACAGAGGCACAAAGCTTTGATCAGTCAATACTACTCTCCTGTCTTGAAAATACAGAGGTATGGTGAGGTGATGAGGATGATTTAATTCATGCCTTGGATACCTGAGGCAGTGCTCTCACACACAAACACACATCATAAGCACACACTCTCGAACTCTCCTCCACCTTGCATTTTACTCTGATCTCAGCAGAAGGTCCTATGCCAGAGTGAATAGGACCTGTTGTTCCGTCTGCCAGAACAGATGGACATTAGATCCGCTTTCTGCTTTCCCAGCCAAACAAATGGCCTGACTTCTCCTTCCCTAGCCTTCCTTCCGCCTTGATATATTCTGCCATCTCTGAGCCTCCTCCCACTTACTTGTTGCACTGCCTCACAGACATAAACAAATCAAAACGGTCTATGTTGGCATGGATATCTATTTCAGTATGGAAATTTCTATTTTTGCATTTCTAACCTTGCTGACATGGAGAAAAGGAAACTACATTAGAGCAACAACAAGACTCTTTCTTGTGTCTGTGAGTTTAAGCTCTTTTGTCTCTGCTCCTAACTCAGATATGAGTGAGCCTCCTGGTGTCCCAGTGTGAGCAGAGCCTTCCATGGCCCCCCCTACAGTTACAGCCCCAAGAGGTGTACAAGGGCCTATCTTCAGCCCTTGGGCCTTAACTCCGCAGGCTACTGTGTATCCTCAACCAGGAGACTATAACCAAGATCACTCCCCCAGGTAGCAAAACCAGGACATGGGCTTGTCACAAATGTATAGAGAGGGGTTGAAGGGGCAAGATGAGGAATACAGGAAATCATGTGTCATCAAGCCTCTCTCTCATTGATGGGAACAGAGAGAGTGCAAGGGACAGCAATGGGTTTAGATCCAAGGAATGGAGACACAAAGAAAATGTTAGGTAGGTTTCATCTGTTTTTACGACAAGGCCCCACTGTTGTTTGGCTTGAGCTCTTCCCTTTGAACCCATGCTCTCCATCTCCTATGTCCCTTCTTCCATCTCCTCTTCTTGTCTCAGGTAATACCCCTGTCCAGGGGTTGGCCAAGAAGCCTTGAGGGTCCATAAGCTCCAGGCCCAGAATCTCTCTGCGGCCTTCCCTTCCCCGGGATGACAGCAGCATTCCCCCTTGGTCCAGGCTACCTGTGCTATTGCACTTCTTCACTGCTCCTCCGGGGTATACCAGAGAGCTGGGCGACAGCAGTGATGTCAGCGACAAGCTGCTCAGTGTCTCTGACAAGTGTTCACTGTTGCCTGCTTGGCTGGAGCCACAACCACCAATTGATGATCCAATGACAATGCCCAGATCCTCATCTGAAGGGTCAATTGAGTCATCACGGGTGTAGCCAGGGCTGGTGCTACCTCGCCCACTGCTCTGGCTCCGTTGGTGGCCCCTAGTGGCCTGGAGAGTTAAAGCTGATGAGGAGCTCTGTCTCGGTCTCAGGGTCTGGACTGGGGAAGAGAGTGTGGTGCTGTCTTCGGGCAGCGGAAGTGGGCACACAAGTGGCAAGGGAGCTGTGGGCAACTCCAAATTCTGTGGTGGAGAAACGCTGAAGCTCAGTCCTTCTTCCAGGGTGGTCTGGAGGCTGCCTTCAGAGCTGCCCGTTGCAAGGGATGAGTCACTGTGAGATGGGTACTGAAGAAACATGGAAAGGAGAAAGAAATCTCATCACATGAATCCAACCCTTTTTTCATTAGAAATGTTACAGGTAAGATCACATAATATCTGTAGTTCTGATGCACTGACACACATTTCCATTTCTTATTGCATTTTTAATGCTGGTTACAAACCAGCTTCATAATATTAAGTTCATATATCATCATATCTTGTCAGCGACCAAACCATGGGCAATAACTCATCTAGATGAGCACAAAATTAAATGTCCTCTCCTGCATCAATCTAATGACTCAATAAAACCCCAACTATCTTTTTGTTCCCACTTAGTAGTATCGTCTAACCTACCTGTGTACAGAGCATCTTGCTATGGGCTCCTGGTGAGCGTAGTGAGGCCCAGGAGGCGGGGGAGGTCAGCCTGAGGCCCCTGGACAATCTCAGGCTCCTACTGCGGGGAGGTGCTGGGATGGCTGCTCCTGCAGGGTGGAAGAAGTCTGCAGGCAGATGTAAGAGAGGAGAGATACCACTGGCTCCTTCTTCTCCTTCTGTGTTTATCTCCTTGTTGCTGCTGCTGGAAACGCCACCTTGAGGAGGGAATACACTCGTTCCATTTCTATCAATTCATGTAGTTTTTACAATTTTCTAGTGAATATCTCTTGCTTAGTCGGGGTATTTTTTATTTGGGTAATGTACAATATGTTGACCCAGCTATAGTGGAGGGGTACATTCATTTTTTCTCTATCTTTCTGTAGCTATAGCAACAGATAAATATGCTATTATGGCAGCAAGCCCAGCACAAGACTCGTAGGTGGATGTCACGAGTGAATTCTTATCCCAGTCTAGACAGAAGCATGATAGATTAATCAATAACTGTGTGTATTTTTCCCAAACTTAATTAAAAAGGGGGAGAAAGGTTGAATATATTCATTAAATAGATGAATTGTGTGTTGACTTAAATTGAGTGAGTGCAGAAAAACGCAGCAGGATTTACTGAGTCATTCTGTAAATGCTGTTTTACTGAACAGAATTCACAGTACTTCTTCTACAATATTTATCTTGGGAAGTTGTTACTCTTGTTTAACTTTCTCGTCGTCCTCCCGGGTCAAATTGACCCCGTCTGTTTTGACTGTTCCTTCTTTCCTCCCTTCCTCCCTCCCTTCCTTCCTTCCTCCTTTCCTTCCTTCTTCTTCTTCCCTTCCTTCCTTGACTTGAGGACAACAGGAGGGTTAATAAAACCATACCGTATCTTGTCCATGAACCACTTGATCTGGCATATAATGTGAGCCATAAGCCACTGTGAAAAATCTAATTAGAGTTTAACTTGTTTGTTGGTACAAGCAAACATTTGAATCTATACTTCAGTCAGACATTCATTTGATAATCCTTACTCACCAGGGCTGCACCGAGGTGAGCACATATTTGGTTGATGTGTTTGCATCTCCATCTCCTGTAGTGTCGTTTCCCTCTCAACACCATTGCTGAGGGCCCTGCACAGCTTGCTGAGCCCCTGCACCTGGCTCTGCACTACGATCTGAGTCTGGTGAACTCCTACATGACCTCCTCCACCCGCGGTCTCCTCAGAGCTGCGGGAGTCGCTGCTGCCCCTTCCCTGGAAGAGAGCAGATGATCTGAAATCGAAGAGTAAGTCCTTCCCAATAACTCTCCAGGACAGATTAATTAAGTAAGTGTGTGGATTCTCCCCAAACTTAATTTAAAAAGTAAAAAATGGCAACGTTTGAATATATTAAATAGATGAATTGTGTGCTGAAAATAACTTAAAATCAGACTTAACCTCTTATTTTTTCTGCAAAGGAACACCATTAAGTTTAGGATTAGCACTGTATATTGTAAAGTAATAAATCCAGGTAGAGACTAAGGCTGATGGAAAGGGAGTGCAGAGAAAAAGCAGGCCTGCAGACATCCTGCAGATATTAAACGTGTCCTCTGATTCTCATCATTCCTCAGGCTTTTCGTTTTAGTGCCAGTGAAGGGATGAGGACTGATTATGAACCTGAAACAACCTGTTATTGTCATGTTAATGTTATATATCGTAACAATAAATGTTTGGTTACAAATTTGGGAGTGTGCGTGATGGCTGCAACAGCTGGAAGCAGATTAAGGCATGAGTTTCGGCTTTGTAAGCTCCTACCTTGTACATTTTAATTACCATCATGTAGGGACTGCAGAATCATTTGTGCGTGCTCGTACACACTTGTGTGTGAGTGTGGGTACGCTTTTGTGCTTTCATTAGTGTATTGTACCTCTGAGTCATTCAGTCCTAGGCTCTGAACAGCCCCCTTTCAAACAGCCAGCCACCCACACCCATACAAACCTCAAACAGCCTTGGCACACATGGTTAATGCCACACACACACACACGCACGCACGCACGCACACTTTTTTTTTAACCAAACAATGCTTGACAAATAAAATCCCTAACCTTAGATCCTTTCTCACCTTCTGTCTTTCACTCTTTCTGTTTCTTTTCCCCCTCCTCTAATGAGCAGTGGTTCACAGCCATGCTTGGTGATTGTAGGCTTATCTGGCTATCCTAAACCAAGGAGCATTACCCCATTACAGAGGAGGATATCTAGGAAGCATGGACGATAAGGGATAGAGATAGAGGGGCTAGAGGGAGGTGCAGAGAAGGTGTGCAATTACCAGAGAACTAACAGTGAGAAAGGAGAACCACGAAAGATAGAGTCAAAAGGGGAAGAAGGGATGCAAGAGAGGGAAGAATGAGAGCCACCCGGGATAGCTACTAGGAGGAGCCTGGTGTAGAGATTTATTCATGAGAAGGTCTGTGGTGGATTGAGACTGTGGATACTTCAAATACGATATAGTTACCATTGACACAAAAAAAAAAGAGATAAAGGAGCCTTTAGAACCTAAAGTATATATCTGTAATCCACAAGAGAGCCTATAACATAGCATATCCATGATAAAGATTTTATAATGGTCATTGTTTTTTTTTGCTTCCTGGCATGAATATAAAAAAATCATCAGTGAGCCTCTGCTATTGTTTGTGCTTACCCTCTTGGGGTAAGAAGAAGAAATTGCCAGCATACTGTGTATGTCAAGTACAAAGTAGTGGCAAAACTAGAAGTGAACAACTTTGAATATGTGGTGCTGCAGTGGTGACTGCATCCTTTTCTGTCTCTAAAGCTTTTTTTTCTGACAGGAAAAGTATAATGGCATGGAGAAAGATCTGCTCTGGTTTATAATTCTGTGTAAAGATGATAAGCAGGTATATAGCCCAACAAAAATTACCCTGACATTGACATTAAAGCAGGCATTAGCTCCACATCTCACAGTCACACATACACAAACACACACACACACACACACACACACACACACACACACACACACACACACACACACACACACACACACACACACACACACACACACACACAGACACACCCAGAGTGTGTCGCTCAGTGTTAGAAGGTTTGTTTTTTTTAAATGTTCTGTAAAACATGTCATTTTTAGCCATGCTGGTGCTGTTGACATGTAATTTGACATTCATGATCCACTGACATGAAATTTGCTACAGATATTCAATATTCCCAGATGGCAAACACAACCCCTTAGTACTGATCCTCTAACTTTTATTCTGGCACCACTTTGGTTTCCAGACGATTTGTTTTCTAATGACTTTGGTAATTCCCTGGCTTTTTCTCTAGTGCCACCATGAGGTAGACTACTCTTTAATTAAATATCTTAAGAACTATTGGATAGATTGCTGTGAAATTCAGTACAAACATTCATGGTACCCAAAGTATGAATTATAATATCTTGCATGACTTTCTGACTTTTCAAGTAGCACCATTATCTGGTAAAAACAAACAAACAAAAAAACATCAATATTTTAGCATTATCATTGTGAGCATGTTAGCATTTACCTCAATTATAGCCTCACAGAGCAGCTGTGCGACTGTAGACCTGCCCTGTTTATTGGAGCAGTGTCATAGACCCAATTTTGGATAAAGTCAATACAAGGACATCTTTTGTGAATTGCACATTCAAACTTCATTTACCAGTATAATCTGTGTAAAGCCAGCTTCATGTTAAATCAGAGCAGGCATACAGTCAGTATTTAGCCAGATCTACCTTGCAAATTGCTAAATGAAATGACAAGGCTTTCATTTCCACACTGTCTTTCATTTTAGCCCTCTTTGGGATGAGTCATACAGTATGTACTTTTTCATTAGTGTAGATCTTAATTTCCCCTTCCCACCTCACTCTGGTCACCAACCTTGCCCTCTCGTGCCAGCAGCTGGTAGGCTGTATGTTCATCCAGGCTGAGGTCATCTGGCAGGGCAGGGGATGATGACTTGTCTGAGAGTTGCTCTGACTTCAGTGATGCTTGCTCAATCTCTGCCATCCTGATCTGCTGCAAGGAATTTACCTCAGTTATTCATGTCTCAGTAAGAAAGCGAATAGGAACAGCAACTGTTGCACACTTCCTGGAATGCAGATGAATTAGTAGAGCATGGTCCCACTAGTGCCACGTGATTCACATCAACATCTTTGTGTACATAGATATTTATAAAGGACAAAAGCAAAAAAAATAAAGACCATGGTTTCTTTGTTTATACAGTACAGTATCTCTCTTAAGAGCCACAAAAAATAGGTAAAACCCCATTGAAGCTTCGATATGCTTCACCAGACAATTCAAAGTGTCTGTAAAGAGAGCAGGGTGAAAGATTTCAAGATGTAAAGACTTTGCTTTGTCATCAGCAAAATATTCCATCCAATGTGAGGCCTGTTAGCGATACGTTAACACGTAAACATTGATGAGAAAGACAAATAGGTTCAAAGAGAAAGATTCATGGCTGACATGCAGCAGTAAATTACTGTTGCCAAGGCCCCCAAGGAAAGAGAGACAGAGAGAGAGAGAGAGAGAGAGAGAGAGAGAGAGAGAGAGAGAGAGAGAGAGAGAGAGAGAGAGAGAGAAGAGAGAGAGAGGGAGGTGGGATGAGGCGAGGTAAGGAAGCAATACAGAAGCACAGCAAGGGAGCTCATTAACTTTAAGGAACATTTTTTCATTCCTTTTTCAGATGCATCTCCATATATCGGCAGTCATTAATGCTAATGTGTAATAATAACATATATGCTGACTGTGTCTCAGAGGTGGGTTGTAATAGCTTCAAAAAGGCCCCCTGCAATTTATTGCGTGATACATTTATTGGCAGGTAATGGAAACTATAGCCTTCCTCTACCTGTATTCTTGCTTACACCTCTAGGGACAATGAAAAAGGCACAATAGGTACGACAACACAGTTGCTTCTAAGGTAACTGCAGGGATATTGAAGGTTTCACTAACAAAAGAGGGGACTAGAACCAATTGAGAGTGTCCACCACAGACTGAGAGTGCTGAGGCAAGGCATCGTTTTATTCAGGCCGCTGGGAAGCAATGAGAGTGTGACTGAGCAAGAAAATGAGCATGACTAATATCTCATGTCCACATTGCATGACTCATGGTATGCAATATCATTTATGCTAAACATAGGATGTTACCAACCCAAGTGCACCAGTAGTCATTTGGGCAGCCAAATGACAATTTTCCACAACACACACAAGTACAAAGACAGGTTCAGCTCCCACTGTCTCAGTTTTTGGATACTATAACAAAGACAAGTCAGACATATTCAAATCCTACACATAGGTGTTTGAAATGGTTTGTTACGTATTTTTGCATGCTTATGTCTGTGTCATTTGCATCAATGAAGCATTTTTTCTTGCCCAGTATGACAATGTATTACTATGTACCAGAGTCCATTCACATCATCATTGGTTTGGAATTTTGCCTTAAATTTTTAGTTCATATTTTTTGCAGTAGTTTAATCCATTTTCTTTATCTTTACCAAGCAATATTTCTTGCCTGTACTTTGCTATGGTTTAGCTTCCACCTGTTCACGTAGCTTGAAGAACTATACTTTCAAAGTAGCTTCCAAAACTCGCCTCCCATGATGGTGCCCTTCCAAAAGTAGTGTCAGGAGAAATAATCTTGTGGAACGTACATGCACGATTGAGGAATGCCTATTTATGCTAGCAACTGAATGAATGGCAAAGGCCTTCACTGCTCCATTGAACTGTTCCCTGCAGACTCAACTGGAGTCAGTCTCAAGCTGTGGTTGATCTCAACTCCTTATTAGGCAGTTACTTGATGAATATTCCCGCTGTTAGACACACTGCACCAATTTGTCCCGCTGCTCCTTTGTGTCCCCTTAAACACAATAACATTGTACATACCTCTCAGCAATGACAGACTGTCTGAAAATACCACACACACAGACACATATACACACACTCATCCTCTCACACACAAACACACACAAATACAAGTCTAATGGTTAAAGAACATGGGAAATTGAAGGAAAACCAGACCGGACCAGATACAGTACATCAGACACAGATAGAGAAATAGCTAAAAGACTAGAGGGACAGATGGAAAGAGGGAGCATGTAAAAGAGGGAGGAAAGATTGACGGTTTGACAGCATCTGCAGACAGGCAGAAAGCAGGACTGACAGGTAAGGAGGTGTAGAGCCCAGTTATTGCTTCTTGTGAGCTGACCCGCTGCACTTTGTCATTGCGATGAACAACATAGTAGGTTTGTGATTGTGTCCTCTAAAGGTATACTACGCAGGATTTTCCTAAAAAACAAACCAAAAAACAAATAACAAAAACAATGTATAGACACATACAAAAATAATCCCTCTCAATAATTACTTATGACCAACTAGAAGTGTGTGGCAGTGTATTTATCTACAGAGACCCTGCCCTCTGCCTGCATTTTCTTGTTTTCCTATTATTTTGCTGTGTTCAGTACATTTCTGGGTGTCAACATTTGGGCAGTGGGTGTGTACCCCCAGTCACTAACAGTGCGCAGGTGTGAGGTTGTGACTCCTAGCGTAGCAACTAGGTTACATTGCTGTCTCCATCTCTCTCCTTTGCTCTGCTCTGCTCTCTGTGTCATGAATGTATAAAGAGCGGGTGGGGCTGAGCTACACACATGCAGAACAGAGACAGAGCGGACCGGATGAAGCTCTGCATTCACCCAAAAATTCCGGAAACCTTCCTGTAGCGTTGTGGGGAGGTGTGGAGCAAGGTAATTTGCACAGTCTCTTTATTCACTCTCTAGCTTGCATGACCATCGCTGTTCTCTCTCTCTCTCTTCTCAGCTCACTCTGTCCGAGGAGGAGGGGCCAACTTTGAATGCTGTTTGTTTACAAACACCAACCGACAAATCCTACATAGTATACCTTTAAGCACTATCTCCTGTGTACAAAATACCCCAAAATAAAAGCACAAGTAAAGGAGAGTGTTGCGTGCATGCATGCATATCAGGAGTAGTTGCATGTGTGTCTGCATGCAACGGGCCTCATTAATCCACATTTTTGCACATATGGAAAGTTGATATTATCTTGTGTTGCTATTGGGTTTAATTATGGGCTGAAATTCATAATAACATAATAGCACATAGAGTAGTTGATGTGCTTTATAAAGCAACTACAATACCATTCATGCTACTTTGTATGATGAATGAGGCCCTGTGTGTGTGTGTATGTCCCTGAACATACATGCAAATGCATGTTCCCTGTTGTTACATGCATGCAATCTGGTCCCAAACATCATGGTTAGAGTGTGTGTCTGCCTGTGTGCAAGAATGTGTGTGTCCTGCAAATATGAATGTGTGTGAGTGTGTGAGAGAGTGTTTAACTCTTTACTGTTTTCTGCAAAGTAATAAGTGATAAGCAGCCACTCACTTATTTAAAAATGTTATAGTGCAGTACTGCAAAGCTGGTGGAAAATATGTATAAACATATACATGATTCATGGGCAGAGTCACTGGTAAGATGCACTGACCACAGCAAATAAACTAAGACTTTTTTAAATGCACTGATACTCTGCAATAAGGTTACATTTCAGTCTGGCTGTGTGGTCGTCTGAACGTGCTTCCCTCTCTGAATCATTGAACAAAGCTGTCAACACAGAGAACCACAGCAACAGTGAGTAAGGAGGATCACAGATTCACCTTTGATTATTTTCAGGAGAAAGTAAAATATTTTGCCAAAAAATCAATAGATCTGTTGCCAGGTGATTTCTTAAAATAATGTAGCTGTCAGAGTCATAAAAGTGGCCAAATCTAAGGTACACGGTTGCTAAATTGATTGATCCTAGTGAAATACTCTGTGATTAATAGGAGAGATTCTAGGGTACTTGATAACTATTTTTAACCAAAAAATGAATGCTTGTGGTTCTGTTGTAAATTCAAACCACATCAATGAATTTAACATCTGGGCTTACTACTCTCTCCTCACCATGTGTGTGTGTGTGTGTGTGTGTGCTGCATGTACACATGTGTACAGGGTGGTACCTCTTGTGGGTGGCCCCTGCAGTCTTTGCAGACAGGTGGAGGAGAGGAGTAGTGGTGGAAGACAGAACCGGAGAGGTTGTCGATCATCAGCATCTCCCCCTCTAACGTATCCTTGATCAGCAGAGAGACGCTGTCCAACCACTGGCTCTCCTGGAACATATACACACACATACACACACGGACACAAACACACGGGACGCAGGCCGGCAGACCAGTATTGCACGCAGGCGCAAACATGTGCACATGCCGACATGCGAGGACAAAGAACACGCAGGGAAATGCATACATCATCGTAAGGGTTATAAAAACGCCTGTGTGGAAACGCAGGTAGGCTTTTACACTTTATGTACTTACAGACAAATGCGCTCACTCTCTCACAAACACACACACACATACACATATTTCACATTATGTAAGCTTTAGTTTCTAAAATTCTAAAATAAGCATCTTCAGCACTTTCTCAAAGATCGAGAATATATAAAGCAGAACAAATCCTCCTCTCAAACTTTGTTGTTTTTCAGAGCTAAATACTTTTCTCTTTCAGAATAAAGGTGTCTCAATAACATGACTCCAAACCCTCATTAGCCAAGTAACACATAATTTTACTATCAAAGCCTTGAGCACTGAGAGCGGTGCAATTACATTTGATATATCAGCTCAATTAAGCTGTTCAATACCTTATTGAAACAATTTAAGATTTAAGCTTTTGCTTTGTGCTCTGGGTATTATTAGGTTTAAAGCAATTTAGACTGAATCAGTCAGGGGCCTTTCTGCAACTTAAATGATCCCTCCTTGCTTGAATCTCATCTGCCAGATTGGTTTTCCCAGAAACCAATCTGGCAGAAATAGGAAATTACTGACAGCAAAAGGAAAACTACTTTAAAAACGATTTCTATGTTTCTTGGCAGGGCACTGTATTTCACAATGAATTGAATGTACTGTGCCTCTAGCGCATTCATAACAGCCAAAATAACTGTATTACATCAGCAGATATATCCCAAAAGATACTGCGAAACAAGGTCACTCCTCTTCAATCCCCACACAAGTCTATTTTCATAACACATTTCTACAACACCGCTTATAGGTCTATACTTAGATGTGTTATGCAAAGACACATTTCTGACTCACACTGCTGTATTACAATCAATCGTGGCTCATGTTTTGAAAATGAGGGAGCTACGAATTCAAGAGACAGGTTACTGTACTCCCAGTACTATAAATACACCCAAATCATACTGCTTTATGAAACATGGGCGTTTGTTGCAGTGCCACATTTTGGCACAAAGTCTAACTGCCAGCTTTTTTAATACATGCAGATATATATATTTTTTTTAAACACTACAAAAAAAACCCACTCCCTCTCTTTCTATCTTTTCTCTCCCACACACTCTCACAGACAGTCCCAAGACAGTCAATTCTGTGTAGGTGGAGAGCTTGATATAAAAAATAATGTTTGATTGACTGTGGTGGTCTATGGGCTGGCCTCCATTAATAACTGTATTAGTGGACAACAATAGGGCCCGTCTACAGGGAATGGAAGTTGAGAGAGAGAGGAGAGAGAGCTAAAATTAATTACTGCCTCAATCTGACTGTCACTGGCTCAGCTATTATCTCTCCTCTCTTTTTCCCTTACTCTCTCTCCCTCTGTGTGTGTGTGTACTTCCTGCAGTGTCTCCTTTAGTGCCTGTGCAATATATTACTAGTGTTTCACAAGCATAATATGGCACAGAATGTAGTAGCTGCAATCTTTCTCTGACCCAGTATATCATCAAATCTCATCTGATCCATTAACACTCTTTGAGTATACATATAAATATTACGACCATGAAGTGCCACAATTTAGGTGTCACTTCCTCGTTTGAGTCTTTTGCACGCACAAACACACACACACACACACACACACACACACACACACACACACACACACACACACACACACACACACACACACACACACACACACACACACACACACACACACACACACTCTGGGTATAAAATGCATTGATCTACCAGATCCCTTATTGCATCACTTGAGAGACAGACAATGATAGGAAGATCAAGATAGAGAGAGCGAAAGACAGAGGGGGAGGATGCTGTCAGTGTGTTCTCCCTGGTCTGCGTTAAGTTCCCTTGTCAGCCAACACTGAGCTAAAAATGGCTCCATGTGGCCAAGTTTAGCTCTGCAAAGGTGAAACTCTGCATGGCAGCCGATGAGTCATCTTTATGTGTGTTTCCGCGTTGATAGCTCAGACTTTTATTAGCGATTTCTTAATGAAAGCTTGTGTCTCTGCTGCGGGCTGTGAGTAAAAATGAGAGACCATCTACTCACACACACACACACACACACACACACACACACACAGATGCAGGCTGTGAAATGATCATTTCAAAAATGTAACCTGTGCACGTCCATCTGCATACTAACGTAATCTCATGTGAGTACTGAAAGGATAAAGTTTAAATGAAAAAAAGCTTAATTGAGAAAGAGATTAAGTTGCGCATCTCTTCTCCTCGACAACATCGGTTGCTATGACTACAGTGAAGGAAGATTAAAAAAAATAACTAAAAAACTATATATGGCCTAGCCCTGACTTTCACCTGCTTAATATCACTTCAGCGCTTTAGTTTCATTTTTGTAAAGTGCTGTTAATTCCATCCTGATATGTTCACATTCAAATCAGCCAGTTTCTTAACACAATTCCTATTCCTGCCTTTCCTTTTTATCTGCCTTTTCTTTTTCTTCCCCCTATTCCTGCAAATGTTTAACCATCCTTGCACTTCCCTCTCACAAAAATGCAAAAGAAAAGAAAGTTCAAACAAATTTCACAAGATATTGATAAAATGACTGAACGTAATCATGCATTATGGCTGTCAGTCAATTTTACACCAAAAAAAAGAAATAAAGCGATTACTCTACTCTCTCCCATGTCAACACCATTCAAATACTATGCAGAAATCACTGCCATATTGTTTACCTCCTTTGTATTCTTCCAGCTCGTGCATCAAATATGTAATTTTTTCTGCATGACCTAATGCACTGATACTATGTTAAGAGAAGCAAACTGACAGGCAGCCAGAGACACAGAAAGCCAGAGACACGGAAAAGAATACTTAGAATACTTAAGTAGGGATGTCTTTATTCTGTTTTTAAAAAATGTTTTGTTTTTTTACCCCATTTCCTGATCATTATTATTTAGCATTTGTCATCATACTGTGTCTGATCTGATATTTATATTTTCACCACTTAATGCAGTTGCAGTGTGCCACTAAACCTAAAGTAGGCTTAAATACAAATTATTAAAGTAACTATTGAAGCAATTCAGATATGTTTAGATATGTTTGGCAGCTGAATTATTTCATACCATGTTATATAGCGCCTGGTTGTTTTTTTGAATAATTGAGAGAGGATTGACACTGTGGACACTGCTGGAAGGTTTTGGCAGGATTGTGAACAAAATACTTAAGTTCAAATGCTGTCTCCAACGGACAGCATGCACCAGGAAATTGAAGCCAAAATACACACAAGGCAATCATGTATTTATTTATCTATTCATTAATTATTTATCGAATCCCTCGCTGGTACATGCTGTCAATTTATTAACAGAAACTGCTGGCTGCTGTTGATGTCGCTGGTTTACTTGTTTTTAATGCATTAGATAATGGTTAAAAAAAAGAAGAAAAAAAACTTTATACAAACTTAATACATCTGAATGAGGATTTTTGTATAGCCAATAAAAATCCATTGTGATAAAATAAATCCTGAACAGCCCCAATCTGTAGATTGGCTCGAGACATCCGTACTTAAAAGCAGAGAAACACAAACACACACTCACCCATAAACACACAAAACCTTTCACTCAGCAAACAAACATGCAAATACACACTACACACACAGAGACACAAACACTCACTTGTGCTGGTGAGTACAGGGTCCGGCTGCAGTCGCGGGAATTGTACACTCCTGGGTGAGCGCTGGCTTCTGCGTGTCGGATCTTCCTAACTCCATCTCCCCTCTCTCCTCTTACACCTCCTCTGTCCTTTCCCCCCGCTGTGCATCCAGGCCCCGATGCAGCTGCGACCAGTCCTTTCTCAACCCCCCCACCCCCGCAGCCGGGGGCGCCCATGCAACAGAGGGTGCCCTGGGCTAGCTCCAGCTCAATTTCTGCATCCATCTCCGCCTCCTCTTGGGCCTCCTTGTTGGAGTCGTCCAGGTGCTTCATCAGCACGGCCACCACCACATTGATGAGCACGAACTGGGCGGTGAGCACGAAGGAGACAAAGTACATGGGCGAGATAAACTGAAGGCTTGGATTGCAGGCGTAGTCCACATCTATGCCATTGTCTGGTGGACACTCCCGCAATGTATCCTGGTGTTGTGCAGGCAGAAGATGAGGACAGAGGGTAAGATGGGGGTGGTGAGGAAGAGATTGTTAGAAGAGCAAGAACATATGAGCTAATCTTTTTTGTCTGAATCTTCATCAAGATACATACAGGAAGGGGACAATATAATTATAATTCGCAAATACATTTAATCCAATATAACAGCCATGCAACAAATACTACAGTACGTTTGTGAAGTTTGTAACAGTCAATATTGGTGGGAGTCAGTCAGAGAGGTGATTTATGAGGCTGTCTTATGAGACTGTATTGTGTAATTTATGAGAAATAAGGCAAACAACATTTTTCAAACATTTTACTTCACTTAAACATGAATAAAAGCACCTATTCTTTCACTTAATTTGACAGTGGCAAACATGCAGAACAGAAGACAGGCTAATCTGAATATCATCTAACAGTGCTGTGAGCACAGCCACACCGCCACTGCATTAAAATAGATATTTGCATAACCAATTATTAAGAACATTTTAATTGATAATAGAATAAATATAGCTCATGTTAACAAGACTCTTTGTATTCTTGACAACTTGTACAATCATCAAACACCTAATTGTTTTTGCTTATATGCAAAACAACAAGAGGCTTTTTTTTGTGCTCCTTCTGCAGCATTATTCTATGCTGTTGTTTTCCACTCTGGTTAACATGATTACAGTGGAGTTGAGTCGGAGCAGAACCAAAGTGACAAGTATTTTCTGGAGGAAGTACACATATCTCACCCAGGCTGTGACCACACATACCATTTTTAGCCCTTTAAGCGGTAGCTGGTCATTTCTGTCTAACTTGGCATGACATTTACACACTGTGCTCCTTCACACAACATCTCCTGTTTTTGCTGTCACTCCTTCTCCGTCTTATTTCTCAATACATCTTTGTTCTCCATTTTCTCACACTTTCTCTCTAATGCTGCTTTATTCCCAACTTTATTATTTGGCTGTAATTTCTTCCCCTAGAGAGGAGAAAGCATAATAACTAAACAGTTCCTTTTAACACCTTTCCTTTGGTCTCACCCTCCGTCTTATTACAGTTTGCTGGTTCGTCCTTTTCTCCCTGCTGTTCCTCTCCCTCATTATTTCCTCTCTTCCCTATCACCACCGTATGACTAATAACTGCTCTGCCTCACCTGCTTTCTTACTAAAACCAATGCAGTTCTACCTTCTTTCACAGCCTGGTAGTAGTTTTGAAGCTAAAATGATGTAGATTTATACTGAGAGGTAGCATCTGTGGACTGCTGGCTTACTTCATGGACCACCACCGCCTGCACTGCCTGCATCCAGTGTGTGTTTAATGGCCCACGCCCAACACGCTCCTGCATAATCTCTATTCCCCTCGCAGCCTAGGTGTGCGGAGGAGTGGTGATAGCTGTTGGTGGTAGTAGATGTGTGTTCAGGGAAAATTGGTGTTTTGTGTGTGTATGTGTGTATGTGTGTGTGTGTGTGTGTGTGTGTGTGTGTGTGTGTGTGTGTGCGTGTGTGCGCGCAATGAAGCACAGTCACTCCCCTGACGACTAGCGAGGAAATCTGTGCTCCCATTGCTGAGCAAGCACATTTCCTTTTCATCAGAGAGTATCATTAGAGTGGAAGATGGGATGGATGAAAGAAACAGAGGAAGCATTTGTCTCTTTCAGTCCACCTTGTTCTAAGTTGTATGAAGTCTGTCTGTGTTTTAGCAAACAAAAATGGGGTTGAAATCTTCTGGATACAGAACATCTGGTCTCTTACTGAAGCAATGAGTATCCTGTAGATGACCTTACCTTCATAATGCCATTCCAGTTGTCGCCCGTGGAGACTTGAAACAAGGTAAGGAAGGCCATGCCAAAGTTCTCAAAAGTAGCGTGACGACTCATACCCTCACATGGGTAGTCTTCATTGCAAACTGAGGATTAAAGTAATTTGGGTGAATGGAGGGAGAGAAGAAGTCACGGATCCCGGGTGAGGAAAGAGGTAAAAAGATCAAAGATGAGAGAAAGGAAAAATGAAAAACAGAGCAGGGATAACAAAAGAAGGAAAAAATAATAAATATCGATGTAAAAGAGAAAAAAAAGGCATTAACATGTTACTTACTTACCCAACAATCAGTACTTATCATGACATTGCTCCCAAATACTGCAGCAAGCATACACCGTTACTGTTGCTAAGCTGCCTGGATGACTGTCCAAACAAGACAACTCAGTGTGGGCACAGTCTGTTATTAAATCAGTAGCAATGTGACCAAACACTCTATTTGTCTTTGAGCTTATATCCCAAGATAATCTTTGGAATGGCCTCAAGAAAGCAACGCTTGCATTTGCCACTAATCCTTTCTCCTGCACAAGGGAAATGTGACAGTTTGGAGGATGTATCTTCCAACTTCAATGTGTATATTTTAGGATAGTGCTTATGTATCAGAACATTGGAAAGTGGGTCTGACTGCAGGAGAGAAAACTGAATAAAGGAGAGAGAGAAAATAAGGAGATTCTCATAAGAAAGTTTATACAAGTCCTCACGCTTTTATGTTCACTATAATGCCTGAAAACTCTGAGTGATGATGTTTGGACAATATGTTCTTCTATATATAAATATAACTGTATGTTTTTGTGTCTGTTATGTTTTAAGAACTCAGGCATAGAAAATAAAAAGAAGTTTTACTTGATATAATCTTTGTAGCATCACGATTGACTTCATGTGTACTCACCAAGTTCTCCGAAAAGCTCTACTCCTAAGGCGGCGTAGATGAAAAACAGTAGCATAAAGAGCAGGCCCAGGTTACCCACCTGCAATACACACACATAAAGATAAACATCTTTCAATGCACATGTTGTAAACCATTTGACAGCATTCTAGCATCTGTAATGACCAAGTTCTCTCTAAACAGCATTGTGGCTTGGTTTTATGCCCCGGCTTCATTATAGACTCAATATCTAATGCACACCTCTTCTATTTTAGTTAACAGGATAAAAACCCATGAACCCTATTCCAGTCAGCAACCAACAATTGATTCACTGATTAATCATTTAGCCTATAAATTCCACAGAATTGTGAAAAATGCCTAACACAAGTTCTCAGAGCCCAAGGTGACATGTGAAATGTCTCTTTTTTGTGAAGCTGATAGTCCAAAGCCAATTATTTGATTCAAAATTATACAAAACACAAAAAGCAGCAGATCCTCACATTTCAAGAGCTGAAACCACCACAAAAATGCACAAAGAACTACAAATTGTTCCTTGTGTTCTGCTTCCATTTCTCTATGCTTAGCTCTGCAAACCACGGCATAACTTCCTCTGAGACTCTGAACCCCTGATGCTGTTGTGAATTTTTGAGTTTGGGGTTTTGAGACTTGGCTCGGTTCCACCACATAACTGCCTTTAGTAACCGCAATTTAATGGTGATGATGATGTTGCATGGTAAATGCTCAGGGCTAAATATAATCCCATTACAGGGATGAAAACCCAGTATACTATTCACTGTCTTTAACACGGTTCCACTGGGAATGAGAAAATGCACTGACAAACGGCTGCTATAATTATACTACATGTGTTATAAATCACTCTATCTGTTTTTCAGGGGGAAAACACTTAAAATACGCTGTTTACTTTGCAGGGTTCAGAAAGAGTGCATCAACATTGACAGAGCTTGTTAAGCTGCTATGTAAAACTAAAAAAGAGTACACCTGGTAGAAAGATCACAATGAAAAGTTTTTTATAATAGTCCTTTATTTGGAGCAAAAGCTCTCAGTAAATAGGAGCCAAGTCAAACAACTGTGGTTGAATTGAATTTAGATTGCATTAAATTGAAAAACAATGGGATTTCAAACCAATGCAAAAGAAAAAATACAGTAGGTAGAACTGCATTTATTAGTAGCTCCTGTCCTCTCCCCTCCTTTGAAATTTACAACAGTGATACTGATTGGTGTAATCAGCAAATACTTGCCAAGTATTCGTCATTATTTGCATTTTCATGCTACCAAAGGTCTTAAAATAAATGGGCTTGCTAATAAATGAAATTCAACTGTATACTTAAAGAAAAGAAAAAAAAATCTGCTCTCATCTAGTACCATGGAAATGAATACTGTGGATGTAGACAAATATGCCCTGTTCCATACAGTACAGTGAGTCTCTTTGGACTACAAGTAATGGAGGTAATTGCTGTACAATCTTTCACTTGGAGTGCTGCAATAATTTTAGATGTGACTGTTGGGGAGGTCTTGCCTCAAGTATCTCTATGTTACTGCTATACTGCCTGGAGTGCTTAACAGTCTGTGCTTCATAATGGCCAGGGTCTTCATGGAATTAAGGATAAGGATGAATGCACTTTTGAGAAAGATGAGTTTATGAAGGACTTAGTAGTGCAATCTATGAAAATGTGCAGTATATTACAATAGCCAACTCTATACTAGATGAACATGAGCTTGACAATTAGTTTAAGCTAATTTATGCACATATATTCAAAGATTATGTTCTGTTTTATTGTTCTCATTATTTCATTTGAAAAGAAGAACAAACATTCACATCATTCATTCATTTTAAAACTAATTGCAAACTGCTCTGTTTCACAGGGGGCAGCTCTGATGCCTCCCTGAAGAAAAAATGACACTCCATGTGGTGTCCACATCTGCCGTGGGCTATTCAGGACCATTCTCAGCCATTCCCAGGGAAGAGATAAAACAACTGGTTCAACTTTAGTGCCAACATGATGAAGGGCTCTTGATGTTAGTGAATGGTGTGTTGCAGCCATTTTGCATTAGCTGAAGAGGAGAGGATAATGGTGGATGCTGGTGGGTAAAATGATCTTGCTTACTGTGTCTTTGTAAAGAAAAGTAATGAAAATGTGTTTCTCTTCACGTCAAATGGTGTAAGTGTGCAGATCCCTCATTATATCTCCATGTCTTGTCATGGCCCATTAAATCTATAAACTTCTTGCAAACTTGTGCAGAATTCAAATCATGTTTTATCTTATAAATTATTAATCTGGCAGACATCCTTCCCTGTGTGCCATGGCGGCATTATTCATATTCCTTGCCCTCTTATACCAATATCAGTGTATTTGCCTGGTACTTTGTTCAGCTCTATCCTGAAGCCTTTGTTGAAATGTCAATACCGTCTTCAATATCCTATGTGATGTAATAAGGAAACATTGGCAGCCTGCCATTTCATTTTCACGGTGAAATATAGCGTAATATCACCTCAGGTTAAATCTCTCGCCAGGTGTAACACTTTCACTCTCACTCCTTCAGTACCTCAATATGCACGCACTCCCATACACACAGAGAGAGACCTCCTGGAACTGTTTAATTAGCCCTAGTTTTAATTACCTCCCCTTGCGCCCTTGGGATAGAGCAAAAGGCTCAGTGTTAATGAGAGGGGGATCAATAGACAAGAAAGACAAGGAATCTGTTCTTCCTCACCTCTGCCTGCCCTCCTTTCACCACACCACCTGTTTCCCTCCTGTTTGCTTCATCTTACTTTTTGATGGTCAAATCGGTCAGTCTGTGTGTGTGTGTGTGTGTGTGTGTGTGTGTGTGTGTGTGTGTGTGTCTTTGTGCCTCCATGTCCACAAATGAGGCTGCACACCTGTCCTGCACCTAACCTGTCTGTCTAGTCAACTGTCTTTCTTTACGTTTGCAAAGGTAATGTAAAGAGTTCAAGCTAACACTCAGGTGGAAACATCAGCATACGATCAATAGTTATTGATTCAGTAAACATTGGGACACTGATGAAATGCTGGCATGACACAACATAACATCAACAACACATTGGCTAGATAGCATAATTTAAATATGCCATAAATATTATATATAAATAACTAACTTAACATTTGTTCTGTTGTATCCGCTTTTATTTCTAATTCGTTAGATAAGCAAAAATGACACTACTTTTATTCAGGATGAATAGTGAGCATGGTGATGGAGGTGAGCTGTGAGTGCACTGGAATGATTTGAACACCAGATATTATCTGACTTTGTGGAAGTTCACCACCAAATGAACTGCAGACTGGTTTAAGAAGCCCCTACTGTTTCTAGCACACTGTAGTCTCAGTGGGGGGCAGGGTACTCTCCATGGTGCTGAATGTGAAAACAAGACAAAGCTTTTGCGTGTTTGTGTGCACGCACGTGTATGTTAGTGCACGCACGTGTATGCCAGTCTACCAGTCTTAGGCACAAATTAGTCATTAGAGTTGCCTACAGGCCAACAATGCAGAGGAAGAAAGGGGGATAGGGGGTGTGGGGTGTGTGTGTTTTAAGGGTTGTCCTGCCACCCTGGATATTGACTGAGAGTGGTCAACTCTGTCTCTCTGGGAGTGTGGAGTTTGTGTCTGTTTGTACCTGAGGCAGGGCTTGGACCACTGTATCCAACAGGGCTCTCATTCCTGTCGCCATCTTCAGCAGCTTCAAAACTGTGTGTGTGTGTGTGTGTGAGAGAGAGAGTGAGTAAGAGAGAGAGAGATAATTTTTAAGTGTGGGCATTTAGGGGGAAATCCCTCAGGATCAATTACAGACTAAATGGAAAACTTTAAACTGTGGGATGGTCAGTTCTTAATTTACACTTCTTGTAACACACAGAGACATATGCATTGAACAAATAGACACAAATTCAAACATGCATGTACATGTACACATCGCAATGTACAAAGGCATTGAGACATTAGCTGCTAAATGGCAAGTAAAAGTTGTTAACAATTTCAACATTTATCACATATTTTAACACATCAGTTAAACTAAATCAATATTCTATTTTACTGAAAGGATTTACAAGAAGTGAGGTTAGCATAGTACTTGTGAGTATATGTGAGTGTCTTTGTGTGTACTTGTATTTCACACACGCGTAGCATGCGTACCTCGTGCTATCCGTAGTACTCTCATGATCCTGATGATTGTGGGGTTGATGGGCAGGGCGGAACTAATCTCAATCTCCTCCAGAGTGATACCCATCACTGACAGAAGCACAATGGCCAGATCCAACTGGTTCCACCTGGCACAAGCAAACACAAAACACACTAAGGTAACAGAGAAAGGCACACAGAGGAATTGTTGCACACATGCACACAAACACACAAAGCAAATATAAATGCAAATGCACAAACATACTAGCAGGTATGCAGGCAAACATGTTTAGAAAAAGATGAAGTAAGTTATGAGATCTTGCACTCTGTTGAAGTTGCCTCTTCAGCCATACATTAGACTTGCAGATACAAGGGCTGCCTGGAATGTTCTGAGCTTTACTAAATGACGGTGGTATGAAGTAAAGCAAGATCTACACATGGTGACCAGTTTGCCCCAGCCCAAAAAGTCCTGAATAAATCCAGCATGTGTGCCAACATTCTTGTTTCTCTGTAAAGCTTGAGGACAGATGGAAGACAGGTGTTGTCAGATCAGATAAATATAGTGGGGAATCAATGAGTTTGAAGCCACCATAGTCACTGTGACATCTGACTTAAGGGCAAGCATTTTATCCTGATGAAACTATACCACTTGTGTGAGTTTCCCAGGATGTTTATCCTCAATCCCCTAATGTAATTGCTTCGGGAGGTTTTATAGTAATCATTTATCTTCTGATCTTTAGGACATCAAAAACACAAACCTACAAATCTCAGATAACAGACGCTATCAGGTTTCCATCTGATTAATAATTCTTAACCTTAGTTAAAATGGATGAGATCTGATGCACTCCTGAACTGTGAGCACAGTCCAAGGCACCCAGCATGTTATACTATTTGGCACAGCTAAGTTATGTTTCAGTATCATTGCCAAACTCTCAGACACTCTTTAAAATGCAAATCCCGGCAGTGTATCAATCTGCTTCCTGTCATTCATGAAAACAGATCTTCAATTGTTACAGTGCAATACAAATCCTGCCTGACTGTAGGGCTAAACTTTGTTTTCCATTTTTCGCTTGATTATGCTGCTCACCTTTTCACAGTGGCAAACGAAGGTGCATCATCCATTATAGTTGCAGTCCTTTTAGACAGAGGGTTACCTTTGTTCATATTTATAAAATAATTTACCTCAATTACTACATATATCAAAATCATAGAAACAATGTAGCACGTTTTGTAAAGCTGCACCTGTTACTCATCAAAAGGCTGAACACACACATACACACACACACACACACACACACACACACACACACACACACACACACACACACACACACACACAGGGGTGTAGCACCAAATTCTGGGCCCCCCACCCCACCCTAGACCCACCCCCGCCACCTTCCAAACACACACACTGTAGTCTACCCTTAAGTTGTTTTACTGTGGTTTGTGAATTGTGTTGTTTTCAGTTTCAGCTCTCAGTATTGGAGATCACAAGGCCTATTAATGACCCCCAAAGTAGACGATAACACACCTGTTATAATTTAATTCCTAGGTTACTTCAAAAAATTGCTAAGGCTACTGTACAATAATATACAACCACACAAGACTCACCAGTCAGTCAGATTTTACTTTCAAAAGAAATGTAAACAGGTTTCCATAATGCCACACATGGCTTAACATTGCTGTGATGTGATGATGTTAAACTCTGGATCCTTAATAAACAATAAACAGCAAAAAGATTCTACATCCAAAAACAGACCATGACTCAATAGTCATTATGACCTTCACTCAAGTCTGCAGTAGAGGAGAATGGAGTAGCTGATCCACTTTCTGCCACTGCTTCTGAAAGGGACTTTTGATTGAAAAGCTAAGATTTAGATTTGCTAACAGGCAATGGACATTTGCTGTATTATGTGCTAGGTTACTTATGCCATTAACTAGATTTTTAAATTATTATCAGCATCAATATCATCAATAATAACTGCTAAGCATGTTTTAAAATGAGTAGGCTGCTACAATAGTTACAAATAGCATTTTATAATAACTGTTATAAGTCTATTTAGCCTTCATCTAAGAGGGCTATTGATTTTGGTGAGCTTGGATGTGTTAATGTGTTGTCTCCATTCAAAGCAGTCTCAAGCAGTTCACACACTCTCACGCCACACCTGACACGCCCCCTCTCCTTCAGCAGATTGGGATGCGTCTGTTTAAAACCTGTTATTTCATCTATCATAATGGGCTTTAACATTTGGGCTGAACTAACCTTTCCTTGAAAAAAACGTAAGCATCTGGTTGCCTAGTCTTTGCTTCTTTCCTTCTCCTCTCTACTTCCTCTTCTGGCAGCCTAATTTACTCTTTGACACGTTACTGCATAGAGCACTGTGTAGGAATGAGTCGCTTAACAACCATAGACTGTATATAACAAGTTAACAACCGTTAGCGAGTCCTACCAGGCGGAATGAACCATTCTGCATTTTTGCAAGGGGGTGCAGGTTGTCTCAGACAGTCTTAATTTGATTAAAGCAACCTTATTATTGAACTTTCAAAGCAACTTTGATTTTATTTTAATATTTATGACGTCGTTTTTTATAACTGATATATTTAAACAAAAGCCCAGGGCCCCCCCCATGCTTGGGGCCCTGGTACACCATTCCAATTTATCCCCCCACTTCGACGCCCATGCACACACACACACAACATATCTGCAAACTTACAGCACCTGCAGTTCTGTTGGTGGCAAATGTGGCAGTGTGTTTGTGTGTCACCTGCTACTCCATTGACCCAGTTCTAAAGCTGGCCTGAGAGCCACCCCAGCCTATAAATCACACTATGCACAGTGACTGCTCACGGCTGTTGCTGACACTACATAAAAAGAGACAAATTGCCAGCTGATAACCATGTGATAAATTCTCCCTATATCCGCCCACCTCTTTCTCATTTCATCACTCCTTTGTCCTCTTTCTTTTTTTCTCTTAGATCATACTCAAGACTCCACTCCTATATTATTATCTATTATATATAGGGCAATGTCATTAAACTACTATCAGTGTAATATAAGCTCCCAAATCTCTTACTGGCTTTAATTAGTCACCTTATATCCCTTAAAAGAATAAGACATCATTCTCTTCACTGTGTACATTTGGGTGAGAGACAAATCAATCAGTCTGGACTCTGAGTGAATGAATGTGAAAGTGAACAGACCAGTGCTGAGGTGTGTTTCCCCTGGAGGTCAAACAAAGATCAGTATAGTCAGGTAGACATCTGGAAAGTGCTGTTGTATCAAATGTACAGAACTAATAGACAATTTAATTATGTTAAGCAGAATGATGGTAAAGTTTCATTGTTTTTTTAGTTTTAGTTTTTTAAACTATTTTCACCCATTAAAATAGTTTATGTTGGCATTATGGAACAACCAAATGGATTTGGTTTGATGGTGGCCAAATATTATTACTCCTTTTGCTGTAATAATAGGGACATTTCTGTTTCCATTGACTGTAGGTTGTCTTTGACAGAGCTGATGATGTGTGATAATTGTCATGAAATCCATATTTTCAACACAGTATGGTTTAGTCAGCTTAATTACAAAACGCATCAGAGCCAGCTCACAAATTTCCACATATTTCATAATCCTCCATCCATCGTCAAAGCCTATTCCATTTATAATGATCAAAGCAAAAGGCGGATTTGTACAGCCATTACACTTTGAACGAAATAACTGTTTATTGTAGCACTATTTATATTATATGTTAATTCAAGAGATTATGGCAAGGCCCTGGAGCCATGTTGCTTTAATGTTTCATTTTTTCCAAAATGTGATACATGATTTAGCTGAATAGACAAAAACGTAGAGTGATATTGTCATTTTTAGTGACATTAAATCTTCATCTGTTTTCGAAATACAAAGCTTACTTTTTAGAATCAAATCCAAAAGACGTTTTCAGACCAAGAATCATCACGCAGCTCCATTTGGGTACAGTAAAGTCTACCTCTGGACAGCAGATTAACTAATCCCACAATGGATTTGGGATATGCAGTGATACCAAGACCGGATAGTTGCTTTAATGTTGTGACATTAAATTTCTCATTTTTAAGAATCTAATCCAAAAGACACTTGCATTTTTAGGCTAACTGACTCACTATTATAATGCCGCTTCTGTTTAGGAACAGTAAAGTCTACCTCTGAACAGCAGATTAACTTATCCCACAGTGGATGTCTCAGTTTTGGACAAGCTGTCTTGTATAAGAATTATACACGTGCTACAAGTGCCAGCCCACAGATACACTTAAAAATGCAGACAGAAAGTAACACACTCACACAATCAGACTGCCAACAAACACAAGGTATAAACACACACTGCACCTCTCTTTGAAGAAGCGGCGGAAGCCAAAGGCGATGAGTTTGAGTATTGATTCCAGCACAAAAGTGGAGGTGAAGAAATAGTTGCAGTACTTCAGGGCGAGATCCAGTGACTGGAAAAAGAGAGAGTTAAGAGGCATGTCTGTGTGTGCATGTGTGTGTGTATGTGTGTGTGCGGTGGGGTGCAGTATCAGTGGTATCAGCAGGGAGAAAATGTAGGACTGGAATTGCTCCCATTGTTTGCACAGTAAAACCAAGCATGCCAGAGGCAAAAACAAAAAATCTTCCATTCATAGAACCACAAACACTCACACATTACGTCCCCAAACAAACACGCATTTTTAAGCTAAACTGTATTCACAGAGTATTTACATATTCCAGAGCATGCTTTATTTATCTTGAATATCCAGTCTATCTTCCTGTTACTGTAGAGATTGGCAATTATTTTGCTTGCTGTTTTCTCCTTCCATAGATAAAGCTGTAAAATATGAGCTTCTAACAAGTGGGAGGCTGTCAAATGTCAGGACCAACAGCTGATAAATACAGCCGAGACCCATATCTGATGCTCAGTCAGTTTGAGAAAACTTGCTCCATTTTAAAGGTCAAACAGGCATCTTAGCTCAAGTATAATCACTTTTCTCCCCCTCGCAAAAATGCTATCAGGCTTTTAAAACTATTTATCACACATGAATGGACAGATATGTACTCTACAACTAACACCACTGTGACAGCAACTATGGCGTTGAAATTGTCTCAAAACCAGTGCACATGAAATACGGGTATGTGCACATGATAGGAGTGCACAGAACAACATCTGCAAGTAGAAAGGGGAGGGAGCATTTGTGCTCCGTGTGCACAAATACAGTCCTGCAAGCACAGAGAGTGTGAGCTCAACCCTCCCTAAATGCTGGTAGTCAACACTTGCTCCCTTGTCAAATTGACATGTGAGACTTTGGAGACAGGAATGGACCACAGACTGTAAAAGAAATGGGGTCATAGTCACCATGACATCACCCATTGGTTTGTGGACTGCCATTTCAAGCCTCCTCAAGTTTGGCGATTTGACCATTGCCGTCTTGATTTGACCATCGCCATCTTTGATTTTTGAAGCTAGAAGTGACCATATTGGGACGCAAGCTAGCTTGGTTAGCACAGTGCATATACAGTCCATGATTAACTGCGATAATGCTAATGCTGATTTATGCCAGCGAAAAACAGACTTGCAACCATTAAAATAAGATGCACTTACGGGAAGCTGAACCTTAGAAGGACGTTTAGTACAACTAAATGTTTAAGACTTTTTAGGTGGCCAAAATGTTACAATTAACTTTCGTCAATGAAAACACACTGAAATAGCGGCTGTGGAATCGACTGTCAGTCACAACATGGCCACACCCTAAAGTATACCCTGCATCGTCTCTTTACTTTAAATGGGGCTATAATTCACTATTCAAACAGTTTATTAATTTATGAATCTGTTTACTGAGTTTATAAATCAAGTGAGATGTATATATCTACTCTCAGGCTTCCACACAATCGAATTTCTTTCTGCAATCAGTAGTGTCACCTTTATTGGCC
This sequence comes from Scomber scombrus, assembly GCF_963691925.1. NCBI lineage: Eukaryota > Metazoa > Chordata > Actinopteri > Scombriformes > Scombridae > Scomber > Scomber scombrus. The sequence goes on from NC_084987.1 coordinate 16,734,653, forward strand.
ATTAGAAAGAATGCAGGTTGAAGGCACTTCTGCACTGTCTTCACTTTTCAGACTGGGAGCTTCCTGCTTGGGCTGAAGTCATATATTATAAGAGGATACCAGACCAAAAATGGAAACCATTCAGTCCAATTGAAGTCACTTGGCTGGCGCATATGCAAAAAAGTTTCTAGTTTCCAGGTTTGCTTCTGCGTTATGCGGCGCACTGAATGAATGAGCAGTAGTGTTCCCCCCTCTGGCCCTGCCAGCAAATTCCTGCTCAGCTCATAGACTTAACATTGTGATAACATCGCAGGTTTTAAATCGCTTTTTATCGCTGCAGTTTGAGGTGTCCTGTTAACAGTTTTACAAAAGTCTCTTTTACAATGGTGTTCTATGGGGAAAATGCTTTTTGGGCCACAGAACATATCAAAACTTTGACTGTTTTCACTTCTTCTATCCAGCTTAGAGTTGGAATGATGTTCTTTCAGGCAACTGCCTGTACTTGACTGTCAGTAGTCAAACAAAACAAAAAGTCAATCAAAGATCATGGTCAATATTCAAAGTGACCAATTAAATTGGCAGAGACATCAGCCGCAGTCTATTCCAATCCTGCCTCCTAAGTCTCAAAAGTCAACTTGACAAGTGAGTGAGTGTTGAGCAGCTGCAAGCACATAGGGAGGGTTGAGCTTGTGCTCCTCACAGCCCCATGTATGCGGGACCGTGTTTCTGTATACAGAGCAGAAATGCTTCCTCACAAGGAAGGTTTTCCGCTCACAGATATGTTCTATATCCTAGCAGGGCAGAAATGCTCCCTCGCGAGCATGTGGATACTGTTCTGTACACTCGTATGCGTGTGCCTGGTTTTTATGAGTGCTCTAAGACTTAGACTAATTAAACGCCATAGCAACCCACATCAAATCAGCAGCGCAATCACAGCAGCTCCTTTTTATGGACTGCAACTACTCACAACACATGCCGGTGGTATGGTATGGCATGGTAGTTGTCCAGTCAGTTATCACTGGGTCTTTTTAAGATGCTGCTGTAGTGGAGTGCCGGAAAAAAGCCACAAAGATTTGATAGAAACTAAATACTGAGTGCATAAATACCCAAAATAAGTTCCTCTTACTGGGATGGAGCTCGTAGGATTTTGCCTGTTTTCGTGCATATTTTGTGGAAAAGGAGCTTAAGGAGAAGCTAAGTTGCTATACTTACATATATGCGAGTACAATACAGAGCTGGACCTGTGCCCACTTCACTCCCTCTCCTATACAGACACACATCTTTACACACACACACACACACACACACACACACACACACACACACACACACACACACACACACACACACACACACACACACACACAGATAAACATTCCGTCTTACATGAGGCTGATTGTAGTGCTCGAGGGACATGGTGATGACGTTGATGCAGATGATAAAGGTGATGATGAGGTCCAGGTAGTGGTTTGTGCACAGTGTGTGGATCATCAGGCGCACGTGGCCATAGCTGGAATAGTAGGGCAGCTTCTGAGCCTCTGTTGGTGGAAAAATATATCAACAAGGTTTTAAAATGTATCTTCTTTGTATTTGATATTTGGGTTATTTCTAAAAAAAAAAACCTTGATGACCGAGTAAAAAAAGGTTGTTTTTTTCGCAGTGATATGAAATCCCTCTCATGACATACTTTCAAACCTCTAGGCTGCTACAAACAAGACTTATTACTACTATTTTCAGCCAATTCCAAACAAGCTGATTTTGTTGCTTCTATAAATGAACAGGAGATCACCTCCTGTGTAGTAGAAGATTTTCCCAAGGAGGACCTGCTTCAACATTGAGTGCTTAATCAAAGTGCTGTGATCAAGCTGAAATCCCTATCAGCAGACAAAAATCTCAGACTACATAACACATTAACAATAATGACACTTGCTGTTTGTGTGTATATTATTGTGTGTGTGTCTCTATTCCCATCTCTCTTTCCACAGCACACATTTCCTTCAGTGTTGATCACAGCTCTACACACTGATAGAAAGTGATTCTTGTGTGTCATGACATGTGTCATATTAACAATGGAGGTAGAATGAGCTATTGGAGTCTTTGTTTTCAGGCACTTTGTGTTTTTGTGTTATTGTATCATGTTGTTTTATGATGAATGTTTATACAACTATACATTTTTTATCGGATCTTATTGATTATTACTCTTTAAATCTCTTCCTCCCTCTTTTTTCTATCCCTCTCAAACTATTTCTGTCTCCTCCTCTGACGGCTCATATGCCTCTTTTAAAAAAAAATTATCTTCCAGCTTTAGCCTCTTCCACACTCCTATCTCCTCTCTACTATCCCTCTCCACTCATTCTTCTCTCTTACTTCTCCTCTTCTTTTCCATGCGCCGCTGACGCTTCTCCTCACGCCTCTTGGCCTCCTCCACCTCTTGGTGTTGGCGGCACTTGTGAAAGTTCTCCACCACCACGCCAACAAACATGTTGAGGACAAAGAAGCTGACGATGAGGAGGAAGGAGATGAAATACAGCAGCATCCATGGGTTGTTGTTGGTCACCGGCTGGAGTTGGAGTGGTGTGCGTATTTGTTTGTGATGTGATTATATTTGATGTAAAATGATGTAAGGAGATGCAGATGAGAAGTCGATGAGGATGAAAACAGAAAAAAGAGGGAAGGAAACAATGAATTAGACAGATAAAAATTCAAGATTTAAATTTGAATTATGCCTAAAGAAACAGTCAGTTTTTGGTAGTTTGGACATTCCACTGTTATGTATGCATAGGCATTTTTTCTGTTGCATTGCATTATGGACAAATCCTGAATAATATCTTCCTTCTCTATGATATCAGTAAATGTAATAATAACATTTGTTGTTGTGCAGCTATATGTGGATACCTGTTGGTCCACAGCCACAGCATCCAGACCATGATACATGATGTTCACCCAGCCATCCTTTGAGGCGAGTACAAACAGGGACATCAGAGCCTAGACAACAATTGGCAGACAACAGACACAATAAGGAAAACTTTTACCCATCAAATTATGTGCTGTTATACATTCCAATAACAAACATTATGCACACCCTATACATGCAGGAAACACACGTGACACTAACCTGTCCCAGATTGTCAAAGTTGTACTTATGGTGGACCCACTTGTAGTTGGCTTGCAGACAGTCAGACTTATTGGTGATGTTTTTGACATCAGGGCCAAAGCAGTAGAAGAATTTGCCTTTAAACAGCTGTCAATAGAAGAATAATGAGACAGGCTTTTGATGCTGTCTGACTACTTTCATAAAAAGAACAGACAAATAAGCCTTAGTAAGCCCCGCTGATGAGATGAAATGCTGATATTGAGTGAAATAATAAGCTGGTCAAAGATCCCACCAGCTGAATAATGTTGTTCAATGATGAAAGACTGGGAAGACAATGAGATTTTACTGAGAGAGACAAAAGATAGAAATAATTTGGATCCAGAAGTATTTATCAACATCATTATTAAACACAGCAGGTCAGTCGTTCCCTACCTGAACACCAAGAATGCCAAAGATGATGAAGAAAGCACAGCAGATGAGGACGATGTTGCCAATGGGTTTGAGCGAAGTGATGAGGGTCTCCACCACCAGCTTCAGACCTGGAGCTCTGCTAATCACTCTGAATGAAGCACAGGATTAAGAGGAGAATAAGAAAATCAAAAATGAAAGGGATACAAGTGGAGTAACAAACATTTATAAGAAGTAGATTGTGTATATAAATGTATTTCTTACAATGCTCTTCCACTGCCTCTCTAAAACGTGCAATATCTCAGATGCCATTGCTCTATTTAAGCATCTTGAAAATTGTAGTGATTAGCTCAAAGACTTTATAATTCTTTGGGGAGGGAGGGGGGGTGGGGGGTGGGGGGTGCAGGAGTGGCCAGAAGGAAAATTGAAAGTGATTTAATTGATTATTACGGTTACATTTTCAGTCTGCTGTTAAGATTGTTGAATAAATTTGCAAATGGATTTTTGATCCATCTGGGACACAGAGCATTCACTGATTTTTATTCGAGAATGACATTTTGAACTCGTGTGAAATTGTGAAGATAAATCTGTACACACAAGTAGCAGAGCTGTCATACTTCATAACACGATTATCCACAGATGCAAATGATCTACAAACATGTAAAAAAAAAAAACTGCAGTGCTTTGTCCCTACCTGAGGGGACGCAATGTTCTGAGCAGCCTGAGTACTCTAAGTACACCCAGGATCTTAGCCCCACCCGCCATGGACACAACAATGTCAATCAAAGACACAAAGACCAGGAATCCATCCAGAATATTCCAGCTGCTACGCAAATAAGCCTGTTCACCCACATACAGACCCATGGAAACCACCTGAGTATGAGAAGAGAAAAGAGGTAAAGCGAAGTATTAAAACATGGACTACAATTCTGCCATATGGCAAATGAAACACACTAACAAGACTTTTGTTTATTTTCTCTTTCTGAGCCAGCTGTGCAAAATATAAATTACAGCACTAAGACAAAATATCTGAAACTAAAAGAGCAAGAGGATGAGAGACGTGGTACAGGCACAAAAGGTAATCAGCAGGTGTAGGTCAAGAGGCTGTCGACACTAACATGTTTTACACATCCTTAAATCTCTCTTTTTTTCTCTCTCTCTCTCTCTCTCTCTCTCTTACACACATCATCACATGCATCACTGTAAGGAGTTCACAGGTAACAGTATGTTCAATATCCAGGGGTGCAGTAATAGCCCCAATGCCTTTGTCTTTGCCTTATCAAAAGCTTATTTGACATGTGATGATACTTCACCAAGCTGTGAGTTCAAGAGTGAGTGATGGATGTTGTACAGGCAATGTAATACACATGCACAGAGCCGGGTTTTGTGTTTTGCTAAGCAGCCAGGGGAGCATCACACCTGCTTGGGCAAAAATCTGCAACTGACATTTGAAGCTGTTTACATCAGAGAGACTGTGGGGATTAGCATGCAAACTTATCAAGATGGTTGAAAGATCAGTGCCTGGCAAACATCTTGGGTCTAAATGCCAAAATGTAAACTGACCTTCCATTTTCCCAAAATTCTATTATTTAACCTGTTTCTCATCCACTGATCTAATATCAACTGTCTTTTAAAAAAATAAAAATAAATAAAAAAGAGCATGAGAAATTGTATTGCATATAAATACAATCATTAGAATTACTGAATGGATTTTGGCAAGTGCTACATTGTGTCTGAAGCTGCCTTATGAAATATCATGCTAAAAAGTGAGGTAGCATGCTGACCAATTCCTCAACCCTGCTGTGTGGTGCCTTTTATTTGGCTGCACCTTGTACATAACATTAAACTCAGCGGTGGAGTCCTGGAGAGATTAATGCTACACAAACAAACACACATTATTGAGATACACAAGGCTCAGACAGACAGAGACACAGAGGGAGACGTGTACAGCTCGGCCAGGGGGCTGAAAGCCTGTGGCTCATTGACGAGCTGTGATTGGTTAATAATTGATTGTGGGAGTGCATAATTGATGGCCCACTTGTGCCAAAGTCTCTTGCTGTGAATACAGAGACTATGAGGGGTTGGGGGGTTAGGTGGCGGATAAAAGAAAGAAAAGATGGGGAAAGAAGAGAGATTGAGAGTCTGAAAAAGCACTAGTGAGTACAGAGGGACCCTATGGAAGTGGAAAAACAGATTTAAAAAAGAAGCAGTCACCATCAGAGAGGACAGAAGGAGAGAGAGTGTGGGGGAGTGCTGGAGATGGACTGCATCCATACGAAGAGACTAGCCACTAATTAATAACATTGCTTAATTACTCTATTCTCTGAAAGGAAGATGGGAATTGCCAAGAAATAAGGGAAATGGCTGGCTGTGGGAGCACTGAGGCAAACTCAATTCTGTGAGAGAGACAAGCAGGGAGACATGGGAGGAGACAGAAAAAAAAGATGCGTCTCTGTAGTTTGTACACTACACTCAGGGGTCACCGGCAGTAATAGAGACAGGTTGTAAAACGTTACCTTGAGTGTCATCTCGCTCACAAAGATGGCAGTAAAGATGTAGTTGGAGATGGTGAGAAAGACTCTTTCCTGAAGCAAGAGAGAGAAAGACAGACAAACAGCAAGATTGACAGTCAAAAAGAGAGGATGGGGCAATTAGGGGTAATAAAACCTCCCTTAAAGCACCTTTTAGATAATAAAACTGAATTCATCCTCGGAGAATACAAAAAGCTACCACACAAAAGGAGCTGTAGCTTCTACACACACCAGACATGCACATACACATATCAGATGCATTTACCAAGCTGCCCTGTAGTATCTTGGGCCTCTCCAGAGCCACTGTGATGCAGTTGGAGAAGATGAATGCCAACACCACATAGTCAAACAGCTTGTGGGCTATGATGGACTGGCATATCTGTCTGAACCTGGGGGTAAGTGGAGAAGAGGAGGAAAGAAGAGGGGTGTACAGTAGGAATGAGTTACAGATAAAGAGAGGAGGGTGGAGGGCAATGAGAGACAATTTTAAATAGGCATTGCATTTGTAATACAGCCAAAAAGAGGTGGATAAAATGGGTGGGACAACTCTTCCCCCTACATTCAAGCAGAACAGGAGCCAAGTTCCCTATCAGTGCATGGGAGCTCCTTCCTATCTTGCTGAGTAAATAGCCTCATTCAGCCCCTGTTTACATCACTCCTAATTCAAAACAAATTACATTAATAACACTCTCAGAAGCAGCAGACTCCTGAGGACAGTGGTCTGGTGGGAGGACGCAATAGAGAGAGATAAAAGAGAAAGAGACACACCAAGAGAGACAGAAAGGGATAAGACGTACAGTATACTGAATATGAATTTCAAAACTTAGCATGTGACTCACTGTGTGCTGCCAAAAAGCAATTAAATATCTTCGCTGCAGTGTTTATTGGAAAGGGAAGAAATAAACAGAATAAAGCGAAAAGAGGAAGGATCGATTTTATTCTAACTGTTTTGGAGACATTTAAATGCCTTTTATTAAAACTCACTCAACTGTGTCTATTCAAACCTTTCCTATGTAGATTGTAGCACAACATCGCTGCAAGTTAATGCACAATTTAATGAGTTGCCTATGGTATTAAATATACCCCCCAAAGGCCTGTTTCTTGCTCTCTAACAGGACATGAGGCGGTAGAAAATATCCCTTTGTCATTTGCAAGGTGGCGATCATTACTCTAATGTAGTTCCTCTCTGTGGAAGCTTGGCAACCTGTCCTTCCTATTGATGAGGTGGGGAACAAAATATGGCAGCCCATTTTTGATATTGTTTTGGTGAGATATGTCCTGTGGCCAGCTATTATAATGTTTGTATGAGAGGCTGTTGGGACTTTGTCTACAAAACAGCACGCATTTTAAATCTGTTGATGCGGTCGAGTCACTCCATCACTAAAGAAAAAATGGAGCAAGGGATAAAGGGGACTCACTTGTTCCGTGGGGAGAATAGGAAGATAGACCAGTCCTCTCTGCTCTCACACCAGTCTGGCCTGTACGCTTCTAACATCTTCTGGATGCGGAAGCACAAGCTCTGCAACAAAGAATACACACATCAGAGCATGCATAGACAAGAAGAGCCCATACGCCATCCATAATATAATCATGTAGTAAACACAAAAAAGACAGAGTTGCACAGAGAAACTGCCTGTTTAGACTCTCTATTTAAATTATTTACAAAATTGAAACACTTCTATAGCAACAGCTCAGAGCATCTCCCAAAATTACCATCTGTATAGCTCTCTCCCCCGCTGTCTAAATAGTCCTTTTTAATTAACCTTGTTTCGCTCGTACACAGACTTGTTTACAATGAAAACAATGGGACTCCCATGAGGCCCAGGTGATAGGGAGTGCAGGCTTTATACAAAGTACTTGAAAATCCTGCACAAGAGAGTGGGAAATTATTACATGTGTAAAATGTTGTACTTTAACACAGTATCTAATGGTTGGGTTACTGAGAATCCCAAGCATATATATTGTGTGTCTTTGTTCTTTTCCAACACTGTTACATACTTTCTCTGTGATTCTTATGGTGTTTCATAGTAAATTGGTTGCACAACATTACTTCACTTACTCACCAAGCTTTTCCTAGTGTTGTTATAATTATAATACCCTTTATAACACATACATAATGTGACTTACATATTCAATATCATCATCCAGGTCCTCCTGGTCCTTGCTGCGTGTGTTAACCTGGGGGAAGACTTCAGCCATCAACTGGCCCTGATTGTTTGCCCCTCCAGCCTGCTCATTCGGGTGTCTAATAGGGGGCTGGAGAAGCTGCGACAGTGGAGTCTTCCCATTACAGTCTTGGTGAACCCCTACTAAGCCACCCAGGCTATCAAGCCCACCACCACCACCTCCAGTGATTATCATCCCCCCAGAGAAGCTCTTCTTCCTTTGGGGCAGCAGGTGGTGTGGTGGTGGTGGAGGGTGTGGGGCTCCTGGGACCTGTAGCATGTGGGGCAGCTCTAGCGATAGAGCTCTGCGATCCCTCCTGGGTAGAAAATGGCCCGGGAGCATAGGATGGGGAAGGTGAAGAGCATTGGGAGCAACAGCAGGAGGAGAGAGAAGAGATTCCTCCTCGTGCGGGATCGGCGAAGACGCACGAGGGCCCCGGATACGAAGGCTTCCTCCAACCACCCCTCCCAGACTGCCTAGGCCGTAGCCATAGAAAGGCCTTGCAGAGGTGGGTGTGAAGGCTGGACTAGCAGAGGGAGATGAGGAGGAGCAGGGACGGCATCCTACCAGGCTGTTCCAACTGGAACGACGGGCCCACAAGGCCTGAGGCTGGGGAGCCAGTGGGCGGCCCCAGTTGTTGTAACTCCGACCTGGATACTGAGAAACAAAGTGAGAGGGCTCTTCCATTTTCCTGTACATCTGAGCCATACTCTGGTAAAAAAAGAACTGATCCAGTGGCCACATCATCACCTTATCTCGTAATAATGAAATAAAGAAAAATAAAGCAGTGTAAACAGAAGCTACTCATTAAATGAGTGCTTTAATTAGCTAATCAAATAGTCTGTTAAATTGAAAATAGTGACATTTCTGTTGCATATAATTTCCTTGCAAATTCATAAGGCAAAATAAAACTTTTGATATGCTTCTGATGAATGATGTCATTAAGGACCTATGAATACTGGAGTGATCTAACACACAGCTTTCAGATAAATAACTCAGTCATGGATGAATGGAAGGGTGGATGGATGGAGTCAACAAACAACTAATAAACTGCAGCTATTTTTTGTACAGTCTTCTCTACTTACCACAGCCTTCTGTTCCAGGCTGGCCCTGCCAAGAGAAATAACACTGTTCTTCCTGGATCCGAGAGCAAAGGTCAGCCTCTCTCCTGGAAACAGACCGACGGGCAGTGGGGACAAGTCTAGGTGCCCATTAGGGGTCAGTGTACAGATCTTTGGGTCTGTAGAAAAGAGCGAGGAGAGAGGAGAAAAAGGAAGTTAGGAAGAATGTGGCAATAATGGGAAGACAGAGAAGACGTAAGATGGATGAGTGGAGATAGTCAAAGAAATAAGGACTGTATTGGAGAGGCCCTTCCCTGCTTTTTTTGCTGCTTCTCTGATTTTCCATTAAAACATTGAAGTCCTAAAACAATATTATGGCCGACTTAGAGAGGCAGAACAAGTTTTTGTTGACACTAAATCAATGTAAAGGAGCCAGAGAGGAGCTTGTAAGGGCCAGTGGTTTGTCTATTTTCAAACATAAGTGCTAAGGTCTCAAGGAACTTTAACACACCAACTGTGTTTTTTTCCATGCACACTGACAATTAAAAGGCACATTTGGGCTCAGGAAAAGTGTGGCCAAACATCATTGAAAGCCTCTCTAATGTGCTGCTAAGTGCTACTCTATACTGCATGATGCTTGGCTGGTTCTTGGTGAGTTCACTTTTTAACCCTAACCCTAACCTACAGGGAGAAGAGGTGGGGGAGTGGATGGACAAGTTGCTTTAGGCATGCATTTGTTAAAGTTTTTGCAGCTTACATTTCAGACTGGGAAAAGATGCTTAGCAATATTTGTTGTGGAAATCGGCAGGCAACACTTTAAAAACCCTGAGGCACAACGATTCAGCTGACACAGCAGCCTTCTGGGGGACTGTCTAGAGCTGTGGTTATACTTCTACCTCAGAGCACACATGTTGGTGCTCCGTTAGCCAGTCAGATTTAAGTACATATCAAGACAGTGGTGTGAGATTATAAAAATTCAAGGATCACTTTTAAAGAAGCAATTTTGCATGTACTCAGTTAGTTTAAGATTCAGACAAGAAAAGCCAGATTCTTTGATTGAAATGTATATTCCAAGGTTCAAGCTACTTTAGAAATAAATGTCCAGTCAGGCTATGATGAATGAAAATTAATACAAGACATAGCTTGGTTTAAAGTTGGTCTCATTAATCTCAATTGATTAAAAAAAGAGAAAAGATCAATCCAAAAAAGGCTGTAAAGCTTCTAGCTGTATTTAATACCTGATACATGCAGAGTGTCTTTCTGCTTATCATTCTCCTCAAAATTGTAGGAAGACCTGTCATCATCCGAGTAAGAGCGGTTTGCATCTCCCTGTATTGGGAAAGTGAGATAAAATATAGAGGTAAGAAAGAGTAAAAGTGTTGAAAAACTTAATCAATCACAAGTTAATCTAAATAGGACCTGCTAATTGTTTGACCTCCCCTTATTAATCAACTATGGGGCAATTTCTTCCCAAGCTTTTCACTTGTCAAACCTTGCTTTAAAATACAAGAGTCTGAAGTTGTAACTTGAGAAAAAAATGACTTATACATGTTATTGTGAATTCAACCAGGCACTATATGATAAAAGATGAAGTAAATAAAACTAAGTCTCTCTTTCGGTGCAGTTGGTGCCAACTTTTGGTTTTGCTTTTGTAGATACTCACTGATACAAATTAGGTCAGTGTTCACAAACTATTGAGGATTAATATTCAACCTATCTTATATGTTATGTATTATTGTTACACACATTGTTATACACACCGGTGTATAAGACGCACTCTACTTTTAAATGAAAAAAATTGCATTCAAGGTGCGTTTTATACACCGGTTTTTATGGTAGTTAATTTGTGTTTTTCAAAGTGCTAACTTTCCAATGCCCTAAACCAAGATAGGTACCCATGTCTTACCTCAGCTTGGAAACCCTCTACCAAGATGGCAACCAGTAAATTGAAGAGCACGTAGTTTCCAAAAGTCATAAGAGCTACAAAGTAGAGGGCAGCACAAGGCGAGGTGGACGCCATGCCATTGTACAACACCATGTTCCAGTCCTCCTGGGTCAGAATCTACAGCAAATATATACAAAGAGTGGAGGAACACACACATATAGTACATACTGTACACACACAAACGTGCATACAGGTGCAAAAAATAAGTTCACCAGCGGAAATAAAAGTGTGTTGATGTGGGTGTGTTTGGGATGTCATTACACTATCTGTACCTGAAAGACAGTGACGATAGCCCAGAGCAGGGAGTCAAAGTTCTTCCTGTCAGGCACTGTGTCTCCAGCTTCTGTCTTCAGACTGAACTTACAACCGAAAATATGCATCCCCAGGATACTGCAACATGAGAAGGTTTTTCCAATAATTCAGTTATCATAGAAGAAGATTGAAATAGACTTTTTGATTTAAGAATATAGGAAGGTGTGTACAAACATTTGACTGGTATTGTACGTGTCATGTGCTCTACATTTGTGAAACCTGACTGTATTAAAAATGTAAATGAATGAAACAACAGAATTATGAATAAAGTAGTAGAAAATAAATGATAAAACAAATACTTTGTCTTTTCACACGATTATGTTCTAGACTTTAATTTTAAAACAAACACACACATACATTAAATGAATGCAAGTGGATCACAAACATAAACAGTATCCAACACAGTCTTCTATTTGATTCATTAAAAGCCCTTTTTCTGTCGTTCACTCTCCTATTTTCCTCTCTCCTGCTCTTTCCCTTTTATCTGCATCCATCTGTTTGCAGTTGTGACATGACTGTAAAATCAAGATAAAGCAGTTAATATTCTCATTCACTGTTACTTTCTTTTGAGCAATTACGGAAAGGTATCAAAGTCTTAGCTTAAGTGGCACTGTGCATTAACTTCTTACTAAAAGCTACAGTGGTTAGATGTATCCTATGAGGTAAATGCCACTTGCTCAAGCTAACATTAGCTTGCTAAAAGCTCTGATGCCATTTGTCTTTTATGAACAGTTGTGCCTGATAGCTGTGCTGCAGGCATAAAAGAGCTGGCTGGCAAGTAATAAACACACATCCGAGGTCACACACACAGATGTGTCAAAACAAAGAATAGCATTATGCTGGTGTGGTACTCAGATCTGTTGTGTAAATATTATTGCACTCACAACAATGACGGTGAAAATTTCAAATAACAATAATTCTGTTATTACCAACTTTACAACAATTTTTGTCCAGAAGTGGAATAGGGGGGTAAACAGAGGAGGGTGTGTGTGTGTGTGTGTGTGTGTGTGTGTGTGTGTGTGTGTGTGTGTGTGTGTGTGTGTGTATGTGTATGCATAAACTGGGAAGATTAATAAAAGAAGAGATTAAGATTAATTATTATTTTACAGTTTTCAGAGACCACAACACCACATTCATTTAGGTGTAATCTACATTTTTTATGGCATCTTTAAATTCTAACTTATTTATTTATAGAATAATTTTGCAAAACATTAGTACTGCTCACCCTCTCCATCACGGATTTATTGTAACAGTTGATATCATGCTATGATTGACATGATCCTTTACATGTAAAGACAAACCATTCTCATAAAGTCATATATGTCAATTTGAAATCAAACCAGTTATTAGTGTGCTGTTGAAATGTTAAATTAGTTTCTGTCTGTGCTGTCAGTGAAATAGTTACAGTTTGCTGTTATCGTTCTTCTTTGGTTCAAAGCCCATCTGTCTGTCTAATTTCATGGCAACTGAGAGGTTTATAATGCTGTTGGATTTACAGGGCAGACAAACACAGGTAATCATAACCTTCATGGCAAAAAGTTACACTGGAGGAAAAGGCAGGTCAAACAGAGAAAAGCCTCGACATATTTGAGACATGGTTTGGGCAAAGATGAGGTGCATCTCCAATAACTGGAAGCTAATCCTATTATTTTTCTCGGATTGTGTTCAGGCCTTTGGCTATGTGTGCCTGCACTATGCTCAACCACTACATTTCATCTTAATTTGATATATAATCAGCTTATTTTTGTATTTAAAGTTTCAGAGTGGCAACAATGCAACATGTCTAAGGGTGCTACACTATCAGGCACTGTACTGCATTCATATATATGAATATAGACATACAAACAGACATGCACCCAAAATCTCTTATTCAAAATTCTCCTATTCTAAAGATTCTTATTTACATGTCCCTCCTTCTCTCTGTCTTGCTAATCTATATTTTCTGTGCTGTATTTCATATAAATGCATGACCCTCTGCTCCTCTGTTACCTGAATATGAAGATGAAAAGCATGAGCAGCATACAGAAAGTGGCTACGTTGTCCATCGTCTTCATCAGTACCACCAGCTGCCGCCTCAGAGCAGGCATGAACCTCACCAGCTTGATGACCCTGAGCAGCCTGAAGGTCCTCAGCACTGACAGACCGCCGTCTGCCTGGCCGATGATCTCACACACACTGGGGTGTAAAGTATGTTGCATTGGGTGGACACATGTATGACAGACAGAATGATAAAGTCAGAAGATGGAAGATGTGAATGAATTTTAAGGAGAAAGAGTTTAAATGTGTATTGTTACAATTGACAGAAATGTGGGAAGAGGAAGATAAAAATTAAATAGCAAGAAGGCAAAGACAAGATAAGAAAAGATTAGATGAGAGGATAAGTAAGTCTTTTACACTCCGAGAAAACACTGCTGCACATTTTTAAAATATAAAAATTCAGAGTCTACAGCCATACAGGTGTGGGATAAGGAATACTGCTGCATTTGAAATATTTTATCCTATGCTGCTAGAGAGTTTTTATTTTAAACACTTGTCTCATAAACTAAGTAGCGTTATTATGTAAAGCTCCATGGGGAATACACCAAAAAAAGATGGAAAATTTGATTGGAATGGTAACTATGATTATGTTAAGAGAGATGAGAGTATATCTTGAAACTCATTTGATGTACAGTATAATTAGCCATTTGGACAAAGCTCTCGTTAATTTCTGAATGAATGATTTCATGTAGATTTTGTTATGATTACAAAGAATGGCTCTACAACAGAGAGCGTAAAAATGATAGCGCGTTTATTAAATTAAACATAACAATCAGCAAATAATGTTATAGATTGCAGACCTGATGATGACAATGATGCCGTCGAAGATGTTATAGGGGTTCCTCAGGTACTCAAAGAAGCCAAAAGCGGTCAGCTTTAAGATCATCTCCAAGGTGAACATGCTGGTGAAGACAATGTTGCAGATTTCCAGGACATTTGTCAACTCGTCCGGCTGTGTGGAAGAGGGTGGAGGGTCACAGAAAAACAGAAGCACAAAATGTAAAGAGCATATGAGATGTGGAAGTGGGTAAAGACAGAGTTGCAAAAGATGGGGTGAGTTCAAGTCGCAAGCATTCCAGGTTAAAAACAGAGCAGTGGTAGACAAAGAGAGACAGGTAGAGGAAAAATAGATAAAAACAGTTCATAATAAACACCTTCTTTGCAATCATGGCTGCTGCAACAAAAGATGCTGGAGCCACTGTGAAGAAAACAATTGTGTACGCATCACATTTCACTGCCTGTGTTGAAAAAAGCTGTCACTCAAACTGTCACTCACTTGAAAGGACAATTCTCCCTTACCTGGCAAATAAAATGAACACTCACACATCTTATCTAAGATAGGAAACAGTCAGAGAAGGAGGAAATAGCTTGAAACACATGGACACAAATTGTTTTTTTAAGCACGGCTGTTTATATGAAATTGTAAAGGAAAATTTAGGGAACATCGCATCAGCAAAAATAAACAGTAAATTGAGAAAGGGAGTGAAGAGTGTGCATGGTCTGTGTAGCACATGGTGTCAAACACTGGCTGAATAACACGTTATCAGGAATTGGCAAAGGAACACAAACAAGGAGCAAGCACGCACGCACACACACACACACACACACACACACACACACGCTCTAGTCAATCCTGGGTTTATTTCCAATTGTATGTTCATGTGCCGAAGTATACTTTCTGTGTGATTTCATGTGTGTTATGCATGACATAGATCAGATGCTTTCTTTCAGTTCCAAGCCAGCAGAGAAATAACCAGCTAGCCCTGCCAAAGTTAGCTAACCATGTCAAAGAAAAACACACTTTCATCCCTCCCCTCCTTTAATCCGCTCTTTCTCCCAATCTATCCCCATCCCCTTATTTCTCCATCCCTTTTTCTTTTTATTTCGGAGTCTCATTATCAGGCAGACCCATCTCTTCCCAATCAATATCCTCCTGTCGATCAGATGAGGGAGAACAGGGGTGAGGAAGAACCCAGCTCAAGGAGAAGGAAAAAGAGGAGAGAGAAGGGAAATTGGTGAGAGAGAGAAAGAATGAGAATGAAATGGAGAATTAGAAGGAGAGGAGAGGAGAATAATCTACTTACTTACATAGATGGACCAAGAGCAAGGATGATAAAAGTGATGGAAGAAAAGGAAAAAAGTCCAAAAAAACAGCTTATATCTCTCTTTTGTTGAATACAATGTTTTCTGTAAAAAAATCTTTTTTGAGCCCGCTAGCTAGAAGCTGGAGCAATCAATGGACTACAGAATCTTTAGATGATAACATGATTCACCACCTGTAAAATATTGAAATATCATCAACAAATATTGAAAATAATGATAATAAATGATGAGTTTTAGTAGACTAAGGAGTGCAGAGATAATTGTACACATATGCAGACACTACAGATCTTTATTCTTTAGCAGTTATAGTAGCTCTATCCTTGACCTTTGTCCACCACTCACTCACTAGTCCTAAGTACAAACACAGGATATGAGATTTATTGCTATTGACAGAACCGTCACAGCCCTTGACAACACAGTTTAACTCAAAGAAAATACCATCATTCCTCTCTCTTCTTCATATCCTTGAAGCTGTGTTCTCCCATGTTACGTTCCATCTCCCAAATATCTTTTTATCCTTTATTCCCTCTCACACAAACATCATTTTTCCTGTTTCTGTTACCAAAAATGTATCTTCAGCCAGCGTGTGAATGTTGCTTGAATATGAATGAACCTGCAGGCCTGAATTCCAATGTGCCTATGTCTTTCCCACAAAAGAGATATGCATGAATTCAAACAAGAAGCTTGTCTTCAAACTTGCGCAACATCATCTGATGAATTAGTCATAGTTGAACGCAGCTGTAAAAATAAAACTCTTTGATCGTCATGAGGTCACAATCACAAACTGCAAGATCATTTCTAAAGAATAGTATGCACTTTTTAAGTTGGAAAACACACTCATTCAGGTGAACATTTCATTAGGGTGTGGTGCAAGTAAGGCAACCCTGTAGTTAGTCATTTTTCAGGGAGAAAAATCAGCTTCAGAGTTCCTGTTTTAGAACAAAATCACATGAGGTGAGATTCTCCTACTGCAAAAACACACACTTGTATTAACTGTGGAGGGAGAAAGACTCAAAAGACATTCAGACAAAGCATCTGTGAGTGTGTACATGCAAATGTGTGTATGTGTGTGTGTCACCACATGCATGCCTACTTTGAAACGTGCACACTCACTCGCACACAGAATCACACAGGGAATTGAGCTGAAAACTGCTGTGTAACCGGCGTCTGCATCGCTCTTCCCCTCACGCTTGTCTCCCCACCCCCTCACCCCTCGTTTATTTTTAGAGTCTTCAGAGATGAGAGAAAGCAACTACTCTGTACGCTGTCAAAGAGTGAGTGGGCGGATAAGAAAGAGAGGGAGAAGTGGGGAGACGGAGGGCGAAGCTGAGGGAGGTAAAAAAGAGTCAGGGAGTAGATGAGACGCTTGGGGTAAGGAGGGGAGGACGGACGGGAAGGAAGGAAGGAAGACAGTGAGGAACAAAGGAACAAGTGGGGGAAAGAACGTGCGAAGCAAAGGTGCACAGAGGGATTTGTGGGGAAAATAATGGGAGAGAAGTGGAAGTAAAATTAGCAAGGGATGGGAGTAGGAGAGAAAGATATTTAAAATAGTACTGAGAGAAAAGAGAATGGCATGACTTGAAAAAGAGAAATGAAGGAAAACAAAAAAGCTGTTGTATGTAACAGCTTGTGAGTGTATGCGCCTTCATGTCTTTCTCTTGGTGCATGCACACAGTTTTAAAAAGATATTTGTGTATATTCATGCACACGCTGGACACAAATAGATGCGTATTGTGTGTTCGAGCCTCTATGTGTTTGCGTGCGCGCGTGCGTGTGTACATTTGGCAGGCTTCTCCCACTTTGCGCTCTCAGACACCTGCCTTGTCTGCCTCTGAGGAGCCTGGCCAATGTTAAAAGCCAGCTCGGTTTTGTCTACCGCTAGGCTAAATGTTTACACCTCTGTCAGGAAACAGCGTGGCAGTGATTCTCCACTCCCACACTCATCCTTCTGAATGTCATCTGCTATTATATTATTTATAGCAGCAATCCTTCATCAGCAGTGACGGTGGTTTATCTGCTGAGGCTGTGCTGATTTGTGGGAGTGAGAAGGGAGCAAGAGAGATGATTGTGCTAAGAGATCATATTGACACTATAGTTTGTCAGTCTAAGGGATTAAAGGCAACGGATGAGGGTATTAAACCATTGTATTAACCATGTTTCCCTATCTTTGTTGCCAAATTACAGGTATTTGAAATCAGTTCACGAATAAATAAATAAATGCAGGTCCTGTAGCCTGTGCTATAAATGCTCACATAGTAAGTAGAGCGAGTGTACATTTCCACTGCAGAATTTCCATCAATAAAATAACATGCCATATTCACAACCCTGAAATTCTACTCTTACTCTGATAAATTTATGGTGATCAATATTATTGTTCTTTCTTGATATTTGCCTCTCGCTAAAGAACACCGGAATGCGTTTAATGTGAAATATATGGAGGAAGTGTTGAGTTTGCAGCAAATTAAGACAGAAAACAGGAGCAGGTATAAAAACAGGAAGGATTCTTCCTTAAATTTGATCAAATATACTTCTAAGGAGGAAAACTACAATCAAAGGCCACTCTCTAATCATAGCCAGTTCAAATGAAAGGACTCTTTCCACTTTGATTTGTTAAAATGAGACATGGTCAATGCAAAAACAGTGTCAGCACCAATGTTTATGTGACAACATTGACCAAAGCATCTTACCTGGTTATGATGTTCGATGCCCATACTGATGGTGTTGATGAGAATAGCGATCATGATGCCCCTGCTGAAGTACTTGCTCTCCACAATGCCCCACAATTTCTTCCTCATTTCATTCCAAATGTGCCTACAATATCCAAAGCATGTCCTCCTTTTCTTTTTCCTCTCTCCATCTCCCCTCTCCTCTAAGTGGTTCTCCTCCTTGCCCGTGTCATTCACAGCATCCTCCTCATCTTCCTCTCCATTGGCCGAGTCTCTCTTTGCACCCTCTTTTAGTGATAATGCACATACAGGGCAGTCCTCTGGATTCTGGGGCACAGCCAGACTGATGGAGTTGGCTAGAGGTTGAGATTCATGGTCTTGTTTGCTTTGGTGCGGACAGTGGGATACTGGAGAGATGCCGACAATTAAACAGAAAGAATATGAGACTGTGCACTTTAATTTCAGATGTTCAGGTATTCTTTTGCTTCATAAGATAAATCAACATGAAAAGTATATTTTGGACAGTATGAAATTGAACTTACCAAAAGTAAAACTAAAAACTGAATCCATTAAAATACAGAAGTACCAAATTTATAGTCAAACCCAGTAGCATAGTTTTACATGTTGTCTGAAATGAAAATGTCAGATGTTACATAAATAAAAACATTTGCCGACTTCCCCCTACTCACATTTTGGGTGCTTTGAATGGTGGCGCTCTCCATTCACATTCCCTCCACCTCGCCTGTTACCCCTGCCTCCACCAGGAGGGGGGGGCTTGCCCCTCAGCGTGTAGTAGAGAGCTGCCGATCTCCTCTTAGCCTTGCGGAGGACATGGCAGACCAGCTGGAAGATCTCCTCGTAACAATCTCCCGGTTCAGCCATGCTGGCCAGGGTGGAGGAAGACAGGCACTGAGCCCTTTGCTCCTGCATCAGCTGGTGTTCCCGCTGTTTGGTCTCTGAGAACTGAGTGGCGATAACCACCAGGCACAGGTTGATCATGAAGAATGAACCAATCTGGATGGGTATAGAACAAACAGAAGGTTGGACTGCATATTGATGTGGAACTTAGCGGGCTATTGAGTACATAAAGTGAAACAAAGCCAGTGCAACCAAATGAAAATGGCTGCAAGGTACATGATTTGACAGATATGTAGTCCAAAGGATGAGCTAGTGCAGAAGCCAATAATAAACAAATGTAACACCCCTAATTAAAAGAGAGGCACCACTGCAGTGTATTATTTAAAATCAGCCCAAATGATTAATTAGGGTGACCATATTTTGATTTCCAAAAAAGAGGACACTCAGCCCGGCCACGAGATAGCCTACTTAAATTATACTCGCAGTTTACTCAAAGATTCCTTATTATTTTAATATATTTAAAGTTTATATGTATGGATAGAATATTTTGTTATATTACAAAATAATATCTCTCAAAGACAGAAATTCAGATAGGTTACTGAACTTTTTTTATTATGCCTCAATTGTAATATAAATATATATATATATATATATAAATGTAAAATTAATGTAAAATCTCTGGAATAAAATAATGATAGAAATAATGTCTCTTCTGTGTTAGAAAATTCAACTTGTAAAATAATAGCTCTCTTTTCAAGTCTTAGTGGACAAATAAATAATATAAAATAATGTTCTAAATAATACCTCTTCTGTATTAGAAAAACCTGTAGCCGTGGTGGTGTATCACAGTATGAAATGCCAACGCACCCTCCGCTGCATTTACAGCATCCTCTGTTTTTCCGGGTTTCACAAAGAACTCAGTCAACTTTGCTGAACTACTCTCCCCTCGCACTGCTTTTTTATGTTTCTCTGTGTCCATATGAACTGTGAGGTCCCCGGCACCTTTATTGGACACATAAGTACCAGCTTCATAGCTTTACACTTTTTTTTCACAGTTCATCTGTGAACGTGCATTTGCGCTTTGGCATCTTGAACGCTTCAACTGCA